>NC_061114.1:1322936-1328258 GCF_002878395.1 Capsicum annuum
TAGTCACATGGCGACAACTTTGTCAGTTACTCCAAGACTTCTAACGCAAATTTTATCAGTAATTTCACATCGTATCTGATAGGAAACACCTTTTTCCGTGAATTCAAATTAAGTCGAACTCTAATACGTGCATCAGACAACCACGACCTCCTGGTCACATGGCGACAACTCTGTCAGTTAATGCAAGACTTCTAACGCGAATTTTATTAGTAATTTCACATCGTCTCTGATAAGAAACACCTTTTTACATAAATTCAAATTTAGTCAAACTCTAATACGTGCATCATACACCCACAACCTCCTGGTCACATGACGACAACTTTATCAATTACTCCAAGGCTTCTAACGCGAATTTTATCAGTAATTTCACATCGTCTCTGATAGGAAACACCTTTTTACGTGAATTCAAATTTAGTCGAACTCTAATACGTGCATCAGAGACCCACGACCTCCTGGTCATATGGCGACAACTTGCCAGTTACTCCAAGACTTCTAACACAAATTTTATCAATAATATCACATCATCTCTGGTAGGAAACACCTTTTGATACAATGCTAAGTGTGTATCAAGAGATTCCAACCAACACAAGAACAACAAGATGAACAACAAAGTGCTAGTGAATCGAAAATGGCCACACACAGCTTCACTAGGCTTGCAACACTTGTTTGAACTAGAAAAGTGAGTTTAACAACAAGAACAACAAAGTCAATATTGCTAGTGAATCGAAAGAGCCCCACACTGCTTCACTAGACTTTTATATTCAACAACACGATGTTAACCAGATTTACAAAGAAAGAGATAGAAACTTGACACACAATATTCATTAATCTAAGAACCCTAACAAGAGAAAGGACCTTAAGACTAATAAATATCAATACCAAGTTCTTACTTGGACCAAGAGGAACTCAAAGAACCTCAAGAACCTAGTTTCTAGCCAAGATAAAACATTGGTATCACTCTACTAGTGAGAATTTGGTTATTGCCTCTCCAAATGATGAGAAAGAGAAGTAAAAAATTTACAAGTCTTTGTTTCTTGAATAATAGGAATCAACTAAAGCAAAACTAGCCCTATTACATGGCTTATATAGGCACTTAGAAAGGAGGGACAAAGACCAAATTACCCTTGGCATTTAAGTGGGTGGGTTTGGGGTGTCTTGGTGGGCCTCTTTACATTTTATAAATATAGGCCCTTAGATGGGCTCACAAGGGCCTCACATATGGCCAAGAATGTGAACAAGGCTTGGAGTCGTTGCAACTCACGTGCTTGGCTTCGTCTGAAAGGTCTTGAGCTAGGAATTTTCGTATCATCCTCTCCATATTGAAGGGAATTTGTCCTCAAATTCGTATTATTGCCATCCTCCACCGTTTCCACCCGAGATAGATCACGCACATTGAAAGTGTTGTGTACTTGATATTCCGGGGGTAGATCAATCTTGTACTCATTGTTGTTGATCCTTTCTAATACTTGGAACGGGCCATCACCTCGTGGCATCAACTTAGCATCCCTTTGAGACGGGAATCTATTCTTACTTAGGTGCACCCACACCCAATCTCCCGGTTCAAAAATATGCTTTCTTCTTTCTTTGTTGGCTCGCCTCGCAACTTCTTGGTTTTTCTTCTCCAACCGCAACCTCACTTTCTCATGTAGATTTTTTATGGCCTCGTCCCGTTTAATTCCATCTAAGCTTATCACAAAATCACTTGGAAAAGGGGTTAAATCCAAAGGGGTGAGGGGGTTGAAGCCGTATACACACTCAAAGGGTGTCATCCCCGTGCTCGAGTGTATAACACGATTATAAGCAAACTCAATCAACGTTAAGTGCTCCTCCCAAAAAGACATTTTTCCTTTAACCATGGACCGTAGCAAAGACCCTAAGGTCCTATTTACTACTTCCGTTTGGCCATCGGTTTGTGGGTGGCATGAAGTCGAAAACAACAACTTAGTACCGAGTCTACCCCACATGGACTTTCAAAATGGCTTAGGAATTTAGAATCCCTATCACTCACCATGGTCCTCGGAACACCATGAAGTTTTAAAACATTATCAACAAACAAAGAGGCTATGTTAGGCGCATCATCACATTTAGAACAAAGAATAAAGTGAGCCATCTTGGAAAACCGATCCACCACGACAAAAATACTATCCCGCCCCCTTCTAGTCCTCGGCAATCCTAACAGAAGTCCATTGATATGTCAAGCCAAGGACGCAAAGGGGTGGCCAATGGGGTGTACAACCCGTGGGGTTGGAATCGTGACTTGGCTCCTCTGCACTCAACACATTGGTCGCAAATTCGGGCCACATCCTTGTGCATTCTAGGCCAATAAAATTGTTCTTCCAAAATTTCAAGGGTCTTCTCGACCCCAAAATGGCCCATTACACCGCCATTGTGTGCTTCTCTCACAAATAATTCTCTCTAAGAACTTGAGGGAACACACAATCGTCTATCTTTAAACAAGTGTCCATCAAATTTGGTATAGGGATGGGAACCCCTATCCGTAACCCACTTATCCCTTTCCGACTCTTCACTTTCCCTATAGATAGGAGCGAAGTGAGGGTCCTCGGGATATAAAGACTTGAGGCTTTCAAACCCCATCAACTTAGACGACAAAGTAGAAACAAGCACATGTTTTCGGGATAAAGCATCGGCAACCACATTGTCTTTACCCATTTTGTATTGAATAACATAAGGGAAAGTTTCAAGAAATTCAATCCATTTGGCATGCCGCCGGTTAAGCTTGTCTTGTGCCCGTAGATGCTTCAAGGATTCATGATCCATTCGGATCACGAATTCTTTAGGCCACAAATAATATTACCAAGTGGCCAAGGCTCTAATCAAGGCATGCAACTCTAAATCGTACGTAGAGTAGTTTAGAGTTGCTCCTTTGAGATTTTCGCTAAAGTAAGCAATAGGCTTCAATTCTTACATTAAAACCGCGCCTATGCCGACTTTACTTGCATGACATTCGACCTCAAAAGTCTTGTCAAAATTTGGCAACTGTAGCAAAGGGTCCGAGATGAGCATAGCTTTCAAGTCCTCGAAGACCTTAGCTTGTTCATCTCCCCACTTGAAAGGCCGATCCTTTTTAATCACTTCGGTCAAGGGGGCGGCAATGGTGCTAAATCCTTTGACAAAACGTCTATAAAAACTAGCCAACCCATGGAAGCTTCTCACTTCACCTACGGTTTTGGGAGTTGGCAAATTTTTAATGGCGTCAATCTTAGATTCATCCACTTCGGCCCCTCTTGAGCTCACCACAAACCCAAGAAATACAACCTTATGGACACCAAAAGAACACTTTTCTAGATTAGCATATAACTTCTCCTTTCGGAGGACATCAAACACACGTTATAAATGTTTTACATGCTCATCTAAGGACTTACTATACACCAATACATCATCATAGGTTTCAGCTCAATACTTTTTCGTCTGTTAATCACAGGTTTCAGTTCAATACTTTTTCGTCTGTTAATCACAGGTTTCAGTTCAATACTTTTTCGTCTGTTAATCACGGGTTTCAGTTCAATACTTTTTCTTCGTCTGTTAATCACAGATTTCGGTTCAATACTTTTTCATCGTTAATCATAGGTTTCAGTTCAATACTTTTTCATCGTTAATTATAGGTTTCAGTTCAAGTCTATTTCATCGTTAATCATAGGTTTCAGTTCAAGTCTTGCTGGATACCTAATTGTCTTTGTGCCCCCCATGTGGGGCTTGTTGATGCGAATTAAAATTTAATTACCTTTTAATGTGATTATCAAACACTAAATGAAAAATTAATAAAAGGGAGATATTCTATGATCAAATTTGCTTAACAACATTATAGTAATTATCATAGCTACATATATAGTTCTAAAAATACATAATAGTTCGAGTCCGGAGCTAAAAGGGCTAATTTTTGAAGCAAAAATGCTAAAGGGGACAAAACGCCCTTGGCCCAACAATTTAGAAGTGGTGGGCCAGTGACTTGTAAGTCGCTGGACCCACAGCGACTTACAAGTCGCCCGGCTGGCCCTACTTTGGTATTTTTGCTCCAAAAGTTAGCCCTTTCAGCTTCGGACTCTGTCTAATGCTATCTCTACGAAGTCCTAACGCGTCATTTGTGGTTCAAAGAATGGAGGAATAGTTACCGCTCGACTTCTCCAATTCTCTACATTTGCTTTCCAACCTGTAGTTGTATCATCACCAAACAATCAAACAAGTTATTAGTAGGTGTTTGGACATAAATTCGAAAAAAAAAAGAGGAGTTTTGGAAGTCGAAAAAGCGTGGACAAGAGGGAGTTGCTCGGATAGTAAGTGCCCCACACTTCCAACTCGAAGGTTGTGAATTCGAGTCACCACAGAGCAAAATAGAAAACAGCATTTGAAATTTGAAGACATACATTTCACTAATATCACGTTAGGGTGTAAATAAATTCATTTTAAAAATAGTACAGGTGTGTAATAGGTCGTTTCAATAGTTTGAGTGTGTGCGTTCAATGCCTTTTCTCGTTAAATGTATAAGAGATAAGTATCCAGTACCCCTTCGAACTATGACCAAAGTTGCTATGACACACTCCAACTTCATAGGGGTCCTATTACCCTCACGAACTCAGTTTTAGCATATTTATATCGTCCTTTTGTGCTGAAGTGGCAGTTATATTACATAAAATGGAGTACATGTCAAAGGTGCCGCGTCAGTTGAAAGGGTTGGCTAAAGGTGCCACGTCGGCTAAAAAATATGCTAAAATTTAATTGAGAAGGGTAATAGAAATCTCATAAAATTAGAGTGTATTGTAGCAAATTTGATCATAATTCAGAGAGTATCATATGTTTTACTCAATATATAACTGAAAAAGTGTTTTGATTTTTTTTTTTTTGAGAAGTTAATTTTTACTAATCAAATAAATCGTGTTATTAATTACTCCTACTAACTAAAAACTTGTATTACTCCAACAATATTTTTGAAGAACCGAAACAACATAGGCCGACAGTGAAGACATGAAAATTTAAGCTATATACGATGTCAGCTTATGTTTTTGAGGCACTTCAAAAATACTGTCAGGTGCAAGTCGAGTCCTCTAAATAGTAATGTATTTTGAGAGGATTCAACACACGTGACGCAACATTTTTGAAGAGTTTGATCAATTGTCAGCGCATGTAACGTACACACTGATCGTAAAGAGTATAATTATTAGAGATAAGCATTTAGTAATACCCTTCCTCCCTCCGAACTATGATCAAAGTTGCTACGGCACATTCCAACGTAACTTCACTGGGATCCTCTTACCCCCTGAACTCAATTTTAGCATATTTTTGTCACCCTTTTATGCTGGTGTGACA
>NC_061114.1:1331258-1387107 GCF_002878395.1 Capsicum annuum
TAACTGACAAAGTTGTCGCCATGTGACTAGGAGGTCGTGGGTGTCTGATGCACGTATTAGAGTTCGACTAAATTTGAATTCACGTAAAAAGGTGTTTCCTATCCGAGACGATGTGAAATTACTGATAAAATTCGCGTTAGGAGCCTTGAAGTAACGGGTAAAGTTGTCGTCACGTTACCAGGAGGTTGTGGGTGTCTAATGCACGTATTAAAGTTCGACTAAATTTGAATATGTAAAAAGGTGTTTCTTATCAGATCCGATGTGAAATTACTGATAAAATTCGCGTTAGGAGCCTTGCAGTAACAGGTAATGTTCTCGCCATGTGACCAAGAGATTGTGGGTGTTTGATGCACATATTGGAATTCGACTAAATTTGAATTTACGTTAAAAAGTGTTTCCTATCATAGACGATGTGAAATTACTGATAAAATTTGCGTTAGAAGCCTTGGAGTAACAAGTAAAGTTGTCGCCATGTGATCAGGGGGCGTGGGTATGTGATGCACGCATTAAAGTTCGACTAAATTTGAATTTACGTAAAAAGGTGTTTTCTATCAAAGACGATGTGATATTACAGATAAAACTCGCGTTAGGAGTCTCGGAGTAACTCGTAAAGTTGTCGTCATGTGACCAGGAGGTCGTGGTTGTCTGATGCACGTATTACAGTTCGACTAAATTTGAATTTACGTAAGAAGGTGTTTCATATCAAAGACGATGTGAAATTACTGATAAAATTCGCTTTAGGAGCCTTGGAGTAACAGGTAAAGTTGTCGCCATGTGACCAGGAGGTCGTGGGTGTCTGATGTACATATTGGAGTTCGACTAAATTTGAATTTACGTTAAAAAGGTGTTTCCTATCAAAGAAGATGTGAAATTACTGATAAAATTTGTGTTAGGAGCCTTGGAGTAATTGGTGAAGTTGTCACCATGGTACTAGGAGGTTGTGGGGGTCTGATGCACGTAACGGAGTTCGAATAAATTTGAATTTACGTAAATAAAGGTGTTTCCTATCAAAGCCGATGTGAAATTACTGATAAAATTTGCATTAGGAGCCTTGGAGTAATTGGTAAAGTTGTCGCCATGTGACTAGGAGGTCGTGGGTGTTTGATGCACGTATTAGAGTTCGACTAAATTTGAATTTACGTAAAAAGGTGTTTCCTATCAAAGACGATGTGAAATTACTGATAAAATTCGCGTTAGGAGTCTTGGAGTAACAAGTAAAGTTGTCGCCACGTGACCAGGAGGTTGTGGGTGTCTGATGCACGTATTGGAGTTCGACTAAGTTTGAATTTACATAAAAAAAGGTGTTTCCTATCAAAGCCGATGTGAAATTACTGATAAAATTTGCGTAAGGAGCCTTGGAGTAATTGGTAAAATTGTCGCCATGTGACTAGGAGGTCGTGGGTGTCTGATGCACGCATTAGAGCTCGACTAAATTTGAATCCATGTAAAAAGGTGTTTCCTATTAGAGACGATTTGAAATTATTGATAAAATTCACATTAGCAATCTTGGAGTCACTGGAAAGTTGTCTCCATGTGACCAGGAGGTCGTGGGTGTCTGGTGCACGTACTAGAGTTCAACTAAATTTGAATTTACGTAAAAAGGTGTTTCCTGTCAAAGTCGATGTGAAATTACTGATAAAATTTGCGTTAGGAGTTTTGAAGTAACTGGTAAAGTTGTCGCCATGTGATCAGGAAGTCATGGGTGTTTGATGCATATATTAGAGTTTGACTAAATTTGAATTTACGTAAAAGGATGTTTCCTATCAAATGCGATGTGAAATTACTGATGAAATTGAAGAAGTGATCACAGAAGAGGAACAATAAGGAAAAGAAATCATGAGTAATAAGCCCTTATTTCCCAACTGAACCTTATGGCCCTAGTTTTATTTTCTCATGACATCTTGCATTTTTAAAAGATTATTTTAATAAAAGTTTTCTAATAGAGACTTTATTAAAACAAAGCTAGGAAGACATCTCGAAGTTTATTTTGTCTTTTTCGTGTGTTACTCTATGAATTTTTATGGATACGTGCTCAGACTGATTGTGTACCACAAACTTATGGTTGCGTTCATGATGACTTATTAAATAGTAAAGGTTCTTTAGAGAGGTAGACGTAACCTGTTTTAACACAAACGAGAGAAAAAAATTGAAATTATGGATTATTTCAACTTTACGCATGTGTTATCTTATGAATTTCTGTGGATAGGTGTGTAGAAATAATTTTTTTTACCGAAACTCCATGGCTACGTCCGTGACAACCTATTAAATAATAAAGGTTTTTTTGGAGAGGCGGGCGTAACCTATTTTAGGTCATATATGTGAAAAATGGAACAGTGAATTATTTTAATTTTTCGTGTGTATTTCGGGGGATAAATGCGTCGAAATAGTTTTTTAATCAAAAATTGATGATTGCACTCGTGACAACCTATTAAATGATAAGGGTTTCTCTGTAGAGGTGGACATAGCCTGATTTAGGATAAATGAGCAAAAAAGCAGAAATAGTGGATTATTTTGATTTTTTCATGTGTTTTAGCCTATTAATTTCTGGGGAGAGGTGTGTCGGAATTATTTTTATCGAAAAATCATGGATGTGTCTATGAAGACCTAATAAATGATAAGTGTTGCTTTAGAGAAACGAACATAGCCTGTTTAGGACAAATGAGTGAATAAAGCAGGTATTGGAGATTATTTAGTTTTTTTCGTGTGTGTCAGAATATATATGTATTTATGAAGATAGGTGCGTCAGAGTGATTTTTTTTGTTGAAAACTCATGTTTGCTCTCGTGATGACTTATTAAATAATAAGAATTCAATTGGAGAGACGTACGTAGCCTGTTTTAGGACAAATGAGCGAAAAAAAGTAGAAAGTGTAGATTATTTTGGTTAGTGTAGATTATTTCGATTTTGTGTTTGTGTCAGTGTATGAATTTCTAGAATAAGTACATCAGAATGATCTTTTATCAAAAACTCACGGATGCATACATGAAGATCTATTAAATGATAAGGGTTGCTTCGGAGAGGCGATGGTATAGACTTTTTTTTTAGGACAAATGAGTGAAAAAACAGGAAATGCAAATTATTTCAATTTTTTTGAGTGTAACGCCTATGAATTAGAGGGGATAGGTGCATCGTAATGATATTTTGTCGAAACTCATGGATGCGTCCGTGACGACCTATTGAATAATAAGTGCTACTTCAGAGAGGCGGACGTAGCTTGTTTAGGACAAACAAGTAAAAAAGCAGGAACTATGGATTATTTCAGTTTTTTCTGTGTGTTAGCCTATGAGATTTTGGGAATAGGTGAGTCGGAATATCATTTGCTGAAAACTCATGGCTTCGCTCGTGACGAGCCTATTAAATGATGAAGATTTCTTCAAAGAGACGGATATAGCCTGTTTTAGTAAAAATGAGCAAAAACAAAAAAGGACTTACAAATTATTTTCATTTTTTCGGGTGTGTTAACCATGCTGTGTCATCTGTTTGAACGACCTATTAAATGTTGCACATTTTTTTTGTAAGGCAGATGCATCTTCTTTTAGCCCACTTGTGTAGTGATAGAAACAACTCTCCCAAAAAGTCAGAACCTAAACTTGCCTAACGGACCCTAGCTTGCCTATCATCGTCGGTAGGCATTATTCCCACCGTCTCTCTAGTGGTGAACCCCATCAATATGCTCCTAATTAAAGTTTTTTTAAGAGGTTTATCAAGTCAACAAGGACTAGGTAAAATGAAATGGAGATGGACAACCAAGGCTGTCAAGTGGGCCGGGCCGAGCCAATCCGGAACTGGCCGTTTAAATTAATCGAGTTGTGGGTTGAGCCGGGTCCGAGTTGAGGTTAAGTGGTCCGGGCCGGGCAGGGCTCAACAGTAAATTTTTTAAAAACAACCCTAACCCGGCTCACTTAACCCAACCCAATCAAACCCACCTAAACTCGGTTAAAAATCCGGTCAAACCCTATCAAAAAGAAAAAGAATTTTTTTTTTTTCAATATACACTATATATACCCACCTATATACATTTTAAATACGTTAAACAATATATATACGCTATATATATAGTATATACTACATCAGAATTTAAAAAAATATGTACACATATCCACAATTACACATATATACGCACCATTCAATATATACGACTATACGTACTACTTTAAATAAAACATATACTACAACATATATATATTACAATATATATAAGTATATATATAGAGTTATATACTAATTTATAAAACATACACACATGTATACATTAAATATACATATCTATAGAAGATATATACAGAAATATATGCACCATTCAATATATATGTACTACTTTAAGTAAAACATATACTACAATATATATATATATATATATATATATATATATATATATATATATACTACAATATATATATAGTTATATACTATTTTATAAAACATATACACAAGTATACATTAAATATACACGTCTATAGAAGATATATACACAAATATATGCACCATTCAATTTATATGTACTACTTCAAGTAAAACATATACTACAATATATGTATATACTACAATATATATATAGTTATATACTAATTTATAAAACATATACGTATGTATACACTAAATATACATGTCTATAGAAGATATATACACAAATATACGCACCATTTAATATATATGTACTACTTTAAGTTAAACATATACTACAATATATATATATATATATATATATATACTACAATGTATATATAGTTGAATACAAATTTATATAACATATACACATGTATACATTAAATATATACGTCTATAGAAGATATATATTAACATATATACTACAATATATATAGTTATATACTATTTTATAAAACATATACACATATATACACTAAATATACACGTCTATAGAAGATATATACACAAATATATGCATCATTCAATATATATGTACTACTTTAAATAAAACATATACTACAATATATGCATATACTAAAAAATATATATAGTTATATACTAATTTATAAAATATATACACATGTATACATTAAATATACACATCTATGGAAGATATATACACAAATATATGCACCATTCAATACATATCTACTACTTTAAGTAAAACATATACTACAATATACTACGATATATGTATATATACTACAATATATATAGTTATATACTAATTTATAAAATATACACACATGTATATATTAAATATACACGTCAATAGAAGACATATATACAAATATACGCACCATTCAATATATATGTACTACTTTAAGTAAAACATATACTACAATATATATATATAATACAATATATGTATAGTTATATACTAATTTATAAAACATATATACGTTAAATATATACGTCTATAGAAGATATATACACATATATACGCATCATTCAATATATATGTACTACTTTAAATAAAATATACTACAATATATATATACATATATAGTTATATATATATGCTACAATATATATATATATATATATATATATATATATATATATATATACTAATTTATAAAACATATACACACATATACGTTAAATATATACGTCTATAGAAGATATATACACATATATACGCATCATTCAATATATATGTACTACTTTAAATAAAATATACTACAATATATATATACATATATAGTTATATATATATGCTACAATATATATATATATATATATATATATATATATATAGTTATATACTAATTTATAAAACATATACACACGCATACGTTAAATATATACTACTTTTGAAGATATATACACACATATACGTACCATTCAATATATGTACTACTTTAAATAAAATATACTACAATATATATACACTACAATATATACACACACACTATATATAGTTATATATTAATTTATAAAACATATACACATGTATACGTTAAATATATACGTCTATAGAAGATATATACACATATATACGTACAATTCAATATATATGTACTACTTTAAATAAAATATACTATGATATATATATATATATATATATATATATATATATATATATATATATAATTATATATATAGTTATATATTAATTTATAAAATATATACACATGTATACGTTAAATATATACGTTTATAGAAGATATATATACACATATACAAATTAATAATACTTGATAGTAAATTAATAATATATTAAAATTTAGTTATAATTAAATTCTTTTTTAAAAAATAAAAAATAATCGGGCCGGGCCCTGACCAGGTTTGATCTGGGTCGAGTTAACTGAGCCCAACCAAAAAAATAAATCGATCCGAAATCCTGTACCCTACAGCCCGTGGCCTGATCGGATCGAATCAAACCTGATCGATTTTTATATGTGGGCCGGGCTGAACCGGATCAACCCGGCCCATTTGACAGGCTTATGGACAACCAAGTCAAGAATTGTCAACCAATTCTTTATCACGAGCTTTCATTTTCTGAGTAATAGTACAAATTTATTTGGTGGATGTACCAAGAAGACTACTCCAATTTCTTGGTTAGTCATTGTTTTCAAAACAATTAAGAGACTGTCAAGTCCATGTTGTGGGGTGAGTGAGAGTAATAATGGAGTAGTACCATGTAGGGGTTTGCTCATGAAAACTACAATTTTTTTGAGCTGGAGTTGGAATTGGAGTTGCTGGTGTATTTGATCGTGTTTTTTTTGAATTTTTTTTTTTAGACTTTCAAAATAACTTTTTAAAATATAATTTTATACCCCCGATTTTAAAAACTATCAAAATCACCAACTAAACTAATTTACCTACAAGATACAATCAAATATGAAAGAAGAAAATAGTGTTGTCTTTTTTGTGGTGTTGCATAAAGAGTCGCAAGAATTGACGAATTAAGGTTCTATTGTATCATGAGAAGATTTTGAGGAAAAAGGAAAAAATCGAAGTTGTCTTCAATTTTGAGGTCTTTTATCGACGAAAGTACAAAAAAGTAGGCATGTGGTAGTTAGGCATTTAACTTCATTAATGGATAAAATTAATAGGGTATTTTTATAAAAATAAAAAATAATCGGTCAGTCATTTGTAACAATAATTTAAGTTGAAATTGAAGTTGGAAAAAAACATTTGAAAGTGAATTTAAAATTCTCATGGCCAAACACTCTAATTTTCATTAAAGTGAAATAATTTTATTTTTAAGAGGTGAATTTTTTTTATGACAAACACGGAAACCAATTAAAAAGTGACAGGTCCATGTTGTGGGGTAGGTGAGAGTAATAATAGAGGCAGTACCAATTAAGAGGTTTTTTGGTAGAGTGTATTAAAAAGTTAATGCATGCATTAGTTAATGTGTACTATTAGTACCTTGTTTGATATGTTTTTTCACCCTATTAATTATACACTTTATTGTGTATTGAAGTGTGTATTACTAATACCTCAAAATCCATTGTATTAACAATGCAATACATGCATTAATATGATTAAAGACACTATTATTCCTCAAAAAATTTTCCGTATCCTTTCCAACATATATATGAAGGGTATTTTTATAAAAGATTTTTTTTTTTTTAGAAATTATGTAATTCATGTTATTTTTAATACATCAAACCAAACTCTGAATAAGAAAAATACAAGTATAATTAATGCAAATATAGTTAATACAAATATTATTAATACATCATATTTTATATTAAACTTATATACCCTACCAAACGACCTCTAAGAGTTAATTGGTTACAGGTCCATGCTGTAGGACCAATTATGAAGTGACAATTCCATGATGTGGGGTGGGTGAAAGTAACAATAGTGCATTACTACCAATTTAACAGGTGACAGTTCATGTTGGTGGGGTGGGTGAGAGTATTAATTACTCCTTTCATTTCGAAATAAGTAAATTTTTGGGGTATTTATTGATGTTTCAAAATAAGTGAATTATTGAATTTTTTTTCAAATTTATCTTTATGATTTGACAATCAATTAACTTTTGAAAAGGTATTACAAGGTCAACTTTTTTTTTTGGGTAAATATAGAAAGTTATGTTAAATTTATGTCTTTAATAATTTTTTTTAATATGTGTATCAAAATTCAATAATTCATTTATTATGAAATCGAGGTAGTAATTGGTGACAGGTCCATGTTGTAATACCAATTATTAAATGACAAGTCATGTTGTGGGGGTGGGTCGATGAGAGTAATAATTAATAGAGTAGTAACTCAAATGTTTTCCAACATTATTCCATTGGTTTTGCATCATCACACAATTATATTACTATTATCAATTATTTCATTGAGATTTATTTTTCACCATATTATTATGTTTATGCATCATCAGTTATTAAAAAGGACTTCCAATATAAAGCTTTAACACAGCCAAACATTTCTTTCATCTTCTTCTTGGTTACTGGTATATAGTATATATCTTATAGTCTTAACTTTAAGGATATGTATCAAAGTGTGCTTTTAACATGTGATGCAAAAAGTTAGAATAAATGAGTCACCAAAAAAGGAAAAGAAATATCTTTTTCTAAACGAAATAAAAAAAAGTTGGACAGACAAATTAGAACGAAGGGAGTATTATTTACCAACCGCAAAATGAGAGGAAGAAAAGCAAAGAAAAGTCAAGTCTATTTGGGCGTTCGGCCATGAAAATTAAAATTTTTGAAGTTTGAGTTGAAATTGAAATTGTGTTTGTCCATAAATATAATTGGAATTGGTTGAATTTTTGTGAGAGAAGAAAGATAGAAAAAAAGTAAAAAAAACTTTTTCTTGTTTTTCATTTTTTCAAATAGATTTCAAGTTGTGTTTGAAATTCTCATGATCAAACATTAACTTGGAGTTGAATTTGACAGAGTGAATTTTTTTTGGAAAAAGTGATTTTTTTTTTTTATAGCCGAACGAGTTTATTACTCTCTCCGTCTCATTTTATGTGGTATACTTTGATCGGACACGAAATTTAAAAAATAAGAAAAGACTTGGTGAAATTTATCAAATTATTCTTTATTAAAAATGTACTACATTATTTTTAATTGAGCGAGATCTTATAAGTGAGATCGAAGGGTAAAAGTGAAATTATGTTTTTAAATAGTTATCAAATAAAAAAAAGGTGACATTTTTTTAGAACGAACCAAAAAAGAAATGGCTACACATAAAATAGTATGGAGATAGTAACTATTTAAAGACACAATTTGAGTCTCAGTTAATTAAAATAGTAGTAATATATATTTTTTAATGAAAAATAATTTGGTAAACATGAATAAGTCTATTCTCTTATTATTTAAATTTCGTGCTCCGTCAAAATATGCTAAATAAAATGATACGGAGGGGGTATAATTCATGGGTAACACTATTCCCCTCAGGGCCCTTAAAATCCAAGTCTGCGTTTTCAACTAATTTCTACTCCAAAGGAAAAAAATTAGATCTCCTTGTTCCTTGTAAATCTAATAAAAAACATCACAAAAAAAAAAGGAACAACTTTGGTAGAGGAATCACAGAGGCTGTTTTTCTTTACTAGACTAGCCGGTGAAGAATTACTTAAAGGAGATAGCTATGGAAATCGTAACTGAGGTTGAAAGGGGTTGCTTCTATGGTTGGTGTCCCAAATTGAAGTCACGTTACTTGTTGAGCAGGAGAGCCAAGAAAATTACATTGGAAGTGACTAAACTTCAAAACGAAGGTAACGAGCATGCTGTTTTCTGCTATCCTGTACCAGTACCTAGTAACAGTGATGAGGAGGTCATGGCCGCTTTGAGAGATGAAAGGATCACTATTGTTGGGATATGTGGTATGGGTGGTATTGGTAAAACAACACTGGCTGAGAAAATAAGAGCAACGGCGAAATAAGCAGGGTTGTTTAAAAATGTTGCCATGGTTGTTTAAAAATGTTGCCATGGTAACTGTCAGTCAACAACAAGACATCAAAAAAAATATCGCCAGAGGAGTCGGTCTAACATTAGAAGGGGACGATTTGTTGCAGCGTGGAGATCGGCTGCATTCAAGGTTAATGCAGAAGGGCAGTCGTGTCCTTGTAATTTTGGATGATGTTTGGAAGGAAGCTGATCTTTGGAAGGAAGCTGATCTAAAGAGGCTTGGAATTCCCAAGAGTGCTTGCAAATGTGTATCAACCTCTGAAGATAAAGCTATGAGCACTTACCGAGTGATGAAGCCAGGTATGTCTTTTTGCTTTGTTCCATGTTTGAGGAAGATAGTGATATTAAGGACCGAAGAATTACTTATATATGGAATGGGGCTTGGCATCTTTTCGGAACTCGGAAATTTAGAACGTGCAAGATATAAGGTGTCTAATCTGTTAGAAACATTGAAAAATTGTTTCTTGTTATCCCAAGGTTCAGACAAAAATTATGTCAAAATGCATGATGTTGGGGTGTAGAAAATTTATGAAGATTTCACCAGTGGTCGATTGGAGGAACTACATGAGGAGGGAGTAGAAGATTGTGATTCGTTGAATAATATTCTATTCACCAAACTCGAAAGGCTGGAGTTAAGTGAGTGTGACCTGCATCTACGGTATCTTTTTTGTGTGTCCTTGGCTTGCCCTGATGATGAAGAAGAGGGGATCTCTCGAACGACACATTTCAGAAGAACTCACGTAATCAGGTTCCCCAAGTTATTACTCTTGGAACTTGATACGCTGGAATGCTTCACACACTTTTGCAGTGACACAGTTGAGGGCATTGAGTTCTCTGTGTTACAGAAAATGCAATTGAAGGAATTACCAAAGTTCCAAAATTTCATTTTTTGTCACAAGGACACTATTTCAATAATATCAATTTTAGTGGTAACTGGCAATTTGACAAATACATATATACTGTTAAACACATGGTAGTTGTTCTTTTACACTAGTAATAACTTTGCAATGATGTACGTAATCAAAACTTGACCAAATTTTAATAATACATAAAAAAAGTCTATATAAAACCCAAAAACTGATAAACTTTGTTCAATTTTAAAGAGTACCGATAATACATCATCTCAAATTCGAAGAAAATATCTTGAAATATGAATATGAGTTCTGGAAGAACAAATGAATTGACATTTTTCACCCTCTTTTTGATAAAAACGTGTGTTTCTACTGTTCTACTTGATCATTAAGAAAAAATGATTTTTTGGTAGTTTCTCAAGTAGAATATTTATTAGTTTTTGCATTTTATTAGTAGACATAGAACGGTCAAATTCATAGTTAAATGATAATACAACTAATATATATATATATATATATATATATATATATTGTATATTCATATATTTACATTTTATTGATATCTAATGCAGGTTTCTTGTCCGAACCTGGAAGTGCTAGAACTCGATGACGCTAACAGCATAACTGCTCTATGCTCTCACCCACTTCCAACTGCCTACTTCAGCAAACTTAAAAAATTGACTGTGATGCGTTGTGGAGAATTGAGAAACTTGATGTCTCCATCAGCGGCCAGAGGTCTTCTGAATCTCCGAACACTATGGATACAAGAATGTCAATCAATGAAAGAAGTGATCACAGAAGAGGAACAAGAAGGAGAAGAAATCACGACAAATGAGCCCTTATTTTGGAAGTGTTGAACCTTTACAATTTGCCAAAGCTGAGGCATTTCATTCTGACTAAGCATGCTCTTGAATTTCCATTACTTAAAGAAGTGAATATTACTGAATGCGGTGAAATGAAGACATTTATCCAACAGGAAACTGTGATTACACTGACTTATCTGTGTTAGTAATATCTAGAAATTCCTTGATTTTGAACGCGGTTATTATTGTATATTAACTTGAGGTCATTGGAGATTTCTATAAATTTCAAATTTTAAATCTATCTCTCGTTCTAAATTTTTCTTTCATTATATTTAACAACTAATATGTAGATTTGTTTTTCTCATTTCATCTTGCATTCTTTGTCATTTTAAAAGATGTTAAAGAATGCTATTTTGAAGATGCTTTTTAAAATACTTCTTTTATTTGAGTAAACACCTCAACTTGCAAATAAGCACTTTTGGCTTCTCAACTTATCACTTAGGGTGTGTTTGATATGAAGGAAAATATTTTCATGCAAAAAATAGTTGGTTTCTTACTTATTTTCTTATGTTTAATTGGTGAATGAAAAATATTTTTCAGAAAATATTTTCTAGATGTTTGGTTGGTGAATGAAAATATATTTTTCAAAAAAAATATTTTAGTGTTTAGATAAAGAGTAGAAAATACTTTTTTAGAAAAGAATTTTTGTTCACAAAAAGTATTATTTTTAGGGTGTGTTCGGTATGGAGGAGGAAAATAATTTTTAGGAAAATAAATTGTTTCTTACTTATATTCTTGTTTTTATTATTCAAGTAAGAAAACAATGAGAACAAATAGGTTAAGAACAAAAGTTTAAAATTTTTCAAAAAATTTATTTATTTAGGAGGGGATTGGTAGGTTGGGAGTGTGTGCGTGTCAGAATTTGTGGTAGGGGTGGGGTACGGAAAAAACTTTTGTAGATCCAATTTAATTTATATTTATATTTTTTTTTTGGGGGGGGGGGGGGGGGGGGGCGGAGGTAGGGGCATGAAGGGGGGGTAATAAAAAAACTATTTTTTTAAAAAAAAAAAAATACATCTTTTTTTTTTATTTGGGAGGAGGGAGCTGGTAGGGGTGGCGTGTGAAAAGATTTTGTTTTTTTGATTAATAAATCGTGTATTTTTAATTGTAATTAATAAATTATTTTCTAACTTATAATTTCAAATTCTTTTGAAGTATATAGAGTAGCCATTGGGAATTTCTTACAAAATACGCCTCTATTTTAAATGCACAGTTAGAGAGACTCTGCGCGCATGGGACGTTTTGGTTCACTTTTTACCAAAATCAAACCAAATCAACTATATTGATTTTTTCAACTAATATATATATTGTATATTTATATATTTATATTTTAATGATATGTAATGATTTAATCTAAAAATGATTTAACTTACTGTAGTAATAAAATAATATTAAAAGACATACCAGAAATAAGAATTTTATTAATTATTTTCAAGACATCAGAAATGGAATTGATACCTTATCATTGTTTGCAGGTTTCTTGTCCCAACCTGAAAGAGCTAGAACTCGATGGGGCTAACAGCATAACTGCTCTGTGCTCTCACCAACTTCCAACTGCTTACTTCAGCAAACTTGAAATAATTGAAGTATGGGATTGTGGAAATTTGAGAAACTTGATGTCTCCGTCAGTGGCCAGAGATCTTCTGAATCTCCAAACATTACGGATAATATCCTGCGAATCAATGGAAGAAGTGATTACAGAAGAGGAACAACAAGCAGATGAAATCATGACAAATGAGCCCTTATTTCCCCTATTGGAAGAGTTGACTCTTTACCGTTTGCAAGAGCTGAGGCATTTCATTCTTCCTCTGGCAAGCGTAAATTCTTCCATTTTGTCCGGTGTCTACCTGTTCCTCCTATGTAGTTACTCCAAAAGAATTGTGCAATAATCTTCTGAATATGATTCAGTACATTCAACGGAGGATTCATTACCTACAAACAATGAATGGGTATGCTCTGGAGAACATGTTTAATCAATATTGCTCTGCTTCCGTATGATAACAATTTTCCTTTCCAGGCCTGCAACTTTGAACTAACCTTCTGCATCAACTGCTGATAATAATACTTCTTTTGCTTCCTTCTATTAAAAAACAGGGCAGCCAAGATAGTTGAAAGGAAACTCTTTTCTTAGGATTCAAGCTGCAATTTCTGCAATTATTACATCCCCACCCGATACTTTATGATGCATATAAATAGCACTTTTGTCCTTATTCACCTTCTGACCCGATGCTTTCTCATACCTGTCCAATGTAGTAGCAATCAATTGCATAGTCCGAATACCTGCCTTACACAAAATGATCATGCCGTCCGCAAAGGCCATATGAATAATCTTTGGACTCCTCCTTGGCATTTCAAACCTTTTGAACTCTTTCTGCTCCATTAAAGCATTTAGGGATCTGGATAATACTTCCGCAACTAAAATAAACAGAGTCAGTGAAAGAGGATCTCCCTGCTTTAAACCTCTAGTTGATTTGAACAATCCTTAAGGCTGACCATTAAGAAGAATAGAATACCAGTTATTTTCAATTAGTCTATACACCATATCTATCATCTTCTCACTGAATCCAATTCTTCTTAATACGTTCATTAAGAAAATTCATTCCACTCTGTCATATGCTTTCATCATATCCAACTTTATTACCAAATTAGGAGGCTTATCTCTTTTCTTGATTTTAGTGACAATTTCTTGAACCAGAAGGACATTCTCTGCAATATTCCTCCCTTGGACAAATCATGCTTCTTCTTTTGAAATAATTCTTGGTCATACAAGTTTCACTCTCTCATGGACTATTCTTGAGAAGATCTTATGCCCAAAGTTACTAACTGATATCGGCCTTAAATCTGAGAAAGTATTCACTATAGATTTCTTTGGAATAAGAACCAAGTTAGTATGAGTGATATATCGCGGAAGGTCTGCCTCATTAAAGAACGCTCTCACCATCTCATAAACATCATCTCCTATAATTTCCCATGCATCCTTGTAAAATGCTCCAATCATCCCGTCGGGTCCTCTTGCACTGTTTCTGTTAAGTCCCTTAACCGCCTGGTGTACTTATTCCTTTGTAGGCACCTCATGCATTAAGTTATTTTCTTCCTCCGTGATGATAGGAGGAAGGGCCTCTAAGATATCCATATTTGTTAACCCCTCTTGCTTTGTGAATTGACCATTGTAAAATTCAATTGCCGCAAGCACTATAGCTTCCTGGTCTTCTATCCAATCACTCTCTGTATTTTGAATTCTATTCACTCTTAATCTACTTCTCCTTCCTTAAACAATTGAGTGAAAAAAAATTTGTATTTCTTTCCTCGTCCTTGAACCACTCCATGCCTGATTTGTGTCTCCAAAAGTGTTCCTCTCTATGCAAATGCACGGCTTGTGCTAGATGTAATTTCTCCCTATTCAAAGGGGAAGGGTACACCTCAAATTGTTGCTCCATCACTTTTAAAACTTCTTCCTGCATCACCGTCTCTTGGAAAATATTTCCAAATTTCTCTTTGCTCTATTGACTCAGTGCTTTCTTCAAATTTTTCAACTAATAGTGAAATATGGTAAACGGATTAGCTGCAAAATCTGTTGTCCATTGCTCCCCCACCACTTCCATAAAGGACTCATCCTTTAACCAAAAGTTTAAGAATTTAAAACTTTTAATAATCTTCTCAACTTTTGTACTAAATGATATAAGCAGTGGAGCATGATCTGATCCACTTCTTATCAAATGCTCAATGTCAACCTGCAGGAACAAATCATGAATCTCGTCATTACACATCACCCTATCCAACCTCTTGAAAATACATTCTTCATCCGTTCCTCCATTCCATCATGTGAATTTACTGCCTTTAAATCCTTTATCTTTCTCCCTGAGTACACTTGGCATATACTAATGTCGCGAGGATTTGTATCTGCTGCTCCTCATTGGTAATTTTCAGAGTTAGTTGTTGCTCCTCATCTCTCTCCATGTCTACCTTCAAAACTTCATCCACAAAAGCCCAAATTTTGCTATTGGAATTAGCAAAAGCATGTTTGAAACCTAGTTGCCTTTTGTAGTGTTGTAAATTCTTGTTGTCTTGAAATGGTTCCATCAGCCCAATAAAATAAAACTGATGCCTTTTCTGCATATTAATCAGTCTAGTGAATGCTTTTTGAGTATTCACTGATCTTATATTCCAGATTAATGCCTTCATTGATATTTAATTGATTTTGTGATGGTTCTCTTTGACTGCCTCGAATTTGCTTGTGCCGATATCATGTCTCCACTTCCTTTTTTCTTCTGCTTAGAGAGTTGTTCCTTTAGCTTGTTAGAATGCTTAGGGGATAAATCGGCCTCTCTTGATATGTGCTCTATGACCTCCTTCATATCCTCTTTATCCACGCTGTCACTGCCAAAGGCAGGATTTCCGTTACATTGCCCTCATGAATCACCATGGCTCCTTCATTGGATTGTTGATTGTCTTCCTCCCCTAAATTTGTATTAGGCCTGGCAATTTTTTTCTCTGCTTCCACCTTCCTATCATCCTCAGAGGTAGAGAGACTGTTTTGGTTAAGACCCTCGGCAAGAAAAATTCCGAACTAGGAACCTTTGGAAAGACATATTATCTCGCTCTGGTTACTCATCCAAATCCTCATATGGTAAAGTTCAAAATTTCTCTGTTTTAATAAGTGTGTTTCAATACTCACGAGACTCAGTTGCCAAACCATTGTGATCAATTTCAATGGTTTTTGGTGTGTTCTTGGGTTGCCCTGATGATGAACAAGAGGGGAGGGGATCTCTCGGAAGAAATTATATCAGACCTGACATAATCATACAATAAAACAACTTTAAGACAGAACAAAGTTCACTTATTTCATCCGATCAAAAATAACACATACAATAAAACAACTTTAAAAGGAATAATTTTATAAACTTTCACAAAATCATCACTTATTTGATCAAAAAATAAAACATAAAATAAAAAGAGAAATAATCTATCAACTCGCGGCTGAGAACTTTTTAGCACATAGTCTTCTTCTCGCATACAGTTGAAAGATGGTAATAGAACATTTTTTACAATAAAAAATAAGAACCTAACTTTCATTAAACCAATATAACTTTAGCACAAAAGTAGAATGAATAATTCATTTAATAACATAAAATACATCTATTATTTAATATTTTTCATAAAGAATTGGAGGGTCGGCCAATGAGGAGCCAACCCTTTTGTGGGTTCCACAAATTATGTCGGCCATATGTCTTGATAGCCATACAGCACTCACCGCTGAGGGCGAGAGTGGCATATTTAGCCAACCGACCCTTTTTAATTTTTTTAAGATTCACTCATCCTTTGTATTTATATTCACCTACTTCACCTTCACACTTGCTCATCTGTCGATGTGGGAAGAGAGCATAATAGCTCTTCGTATTTCGCCAGATTTTCGTATAGACTTCAAGCAAGCCATAAGCTTCGAGGCCTTTGAAGATTCTTGCCAATTCTTCTCAACATCAACGCGAAACCGATTTGCAGAAGGACATGTCAATAGCTCATGTTTATGTAGCATTTGCCTACAAATCGGGCAAAGTCCACTTGCCGGAGTTCTCCAGCTCGAAAGAAGGCATTCTCTGCACATTCTGTGAGCACATGGTGTTAACACAGGGTCATCTGCTGATTCAAGGCATATAGGACACTCCGTATTTTCGCCATTTCGATTTCCCTCAACAACTTCTTCTACATATGCTGGTGTTGGAGCTTTCTGTGTCGATGAATCGGGATTTGTTTCCAAAAACCTTCTTGCTAGCTTGTCTAAATCAGCAAATTGTTGTGTATCACTTCGGTTGCGCATTTACAAACAACGTATATGTATAGCGTTAGATATTGCAAGAAACTAACGAGCTATGTTGTTGGATTCTATGTTGCTCGAACTCTTCAAAAATACTGTCGGATGTGCGTTGGATCCTCATAAAGCGAGGCATTTTTTAAGGATCCGACTCAAGAGCAACAGCATATTTGGAGGGTGTGTATTAGATCCTCCAAAAGCTACGGACTTTTGAAGGATCTGACATAGGTGGGACAACATTTTTGGAGGGGTTCGAGCAACATACGTTAGAATATAGCAAGTATAATATGGATCGAGACTCATTTTAACCTCATCACAAGGAAAGGATGGTTGCAGCACTGCCTCAATCGAAGTAGTAATTCAAGAATGTTAGCGTAGTTGTGAAGAACTTTTCCTTGCGCCACAAATTGATCGAATTGAACCTGGTTCATTCACCAAAAACAAAAGTATAAAGCATACATTCCATCAGCAAAAAGGATGATCATTTCACGTAAACACGAGAAATTTAACGAATTCAGGTTTTACATGGGAAGAACAAGATTTTATTTCTTACTTTAGATCTCTTGAAGAGGGCATCGTAGAAATCGTGCTCAGCTTCTGATTGTTTACACTCAATGACTTGAATGTCGGTTGGAGGGAGAACAAGAATCGGCCTGATTTTAGACGAATACATGTAAGTGTTGGCCGAAAGAAGTGTAGGATAACGAAAATTTGGAAAAAATAATAGAGCAAGCACCTTCCATCTCTGTCCTTGGTATCTTTCGTTCTCCTCAACATCAGCGGCCGCAAAATGGCCTTGATCAACTTTAGAGCTCTTTGATCACCATTTTCGTAAGGCCTCTGTATTAACTTGCTCCACCTAATTTCGGAGCAAACATGAAAACAGAACTGCCTCAGTCGTGTTACACGAACCTTTTAACAGATAGAAAAGAAGCCAGAATAGTTGGCATTTTAAAGGTATCCCAACTCCAAAAATGTGTGTCTTCGCGCATGTGCACGTGTGTGTGCGCGCGCGCGTGTGTGTTTGTACGTGTGTGTGCATGTGTGTACGTGTGGGTGTGTGTGTATTCATCTTAACTTACCATGCCCAGTTGCACCATGGCTCGACACGCAAGAAACATAAAAGACTGTAAAGGTCTTCCAAATTATTCTGCGAAAATAACTAATTATTACAATCGACACAAACCATAACAGTGATCTCAATTACAAACTTTTCTGTGAAGCAAATGAACCAGAAGAACATCACGCAATTTTCGCGACATACTTGAAGAGGAGTACCAGTAAGACACCACCTACAATGTGCTGATAAAGTAAAGGCAGCCTGTGCACCGAGAGTCTTCCAGGATTTTATGGTGTGCGCCTCGTCCAGAACCACCCGGTACCAATCAACATTATGAAATATGCTATTCTCATTATTCTGAGTAACAACAAAGCTGTTATCAAACAACGGTAATAGCAACACAGATGATGTCAAACTAAACGGCATGCATTACTACTTACAGCCTTATAAGTTGCGGTCAAGACGCCATAAGTTGTCAGAACAACATCTTGGTCCGCTATCACTCTAGGGTCATTACTTCTATCCCCGCCATAATGAACAAAAACTGAAACGCTATCAGGTTTTGAATGTGCTTCGAGTTCATCCTAGCATTCAAAAGAAAAACAGCATGGATTTAGTGCACTTGGAGCTGCATTACCTATGTCTTCGCAGAAATGTAATAGCAATCGTTGGCATTTTATAGCTTTTTAATATGACGACTAACCTTCCACTGGCCTAGTAATGCCATAGACACACAATGAGAGTGCCGCCTTTTACTTTTCTTGAGACTTCTGTATCAGTATAACTGATTCTTTTTGTCGCACATTCAGTTTCATCTGCGTCTTCCATGACAATATCCTGATCATCAGGACTACCCCTGCCGAGATTTGCTAGTATTAGAGCAATTGTCATCACAGTCTTTCCAAGCCCCATCGCATCTGCCAATATCTGCAGAGATCAAATGATTCAGACAAATAAAGAATACTAAAAGAAAGTAACATACAGTAAGAGAAACATGTGAAACAATGTAAGACAATTAAGAGAAGGGTGAGAAAGCCCACCCCTCCACGTGCTGCGTTTGATGCAGTTGGGAAGTCGGTAGTTGCTTCCCCGGAGAAAATGTTGACATATATTTTCCTCCTGTTG
The DNA here is from genome assembly GCF_002878395.1 of Capsicum annuum. Lineage (NCBI taxonomy): Eukaryota > Viridiplantae > Streptophyta > Magnoliopsida > Solanales > Solanaceae > Capsicum > Capsicum annuum. The sequence goes on from NC_061114.1 coordinate 1,350,775, forward strand.
GAGGAGTTTGGTTAGTCATTATGTTTAAGAAATTAACAAAATTATCTATAAGCATAGTTTATCGATGACTTCTTTTTCCGTATTTGAACTGTCTAATTCAGGGAGGGAAGTGCCTACTCTTCACATATCCGATACGCTGCCCAACATGGATGAAGAGTTTTCGATGCTTCCTCTACACCAGCTCCTTTCTCTGATTCCGACATCCAATAAAGAGCCTCCTTCTGGTAAGACCTCAGGCTGCACATAAGCGTATCGGGAGCCTCCATCTCCTACAAAATGTAAAAGGTATAGATCAGCGAGTAGCAAACTTAATACGCTCAGCATCATTTCATTTCAGTTTATTAAAAAGAAACATGTCCATGCATTATACCTTCAAGTCATACACGTCTACAGAACCGACTAGCTTGTTAAGAGATGCTTCGGATATAACTTGCTCATCTTTGTTTGGCTCTGAATACGGCTGGCAGCCCCTTCTTCGTTTTGCGACTGATAACAGTGAAGCAGCTTCGTTTGAATCTGACTGTAAGCAATAAACAGAACATCAGTGACAATCTAATTTTTTTTCTTCGACTGCTGTTTTACAAAGTATAAAAAGGTTTTGGAGCAACGGGCAAATGTGCATACCATTTGGGAGGCGAAATTACTGGACACAAGAATGAAATACAAGTACAAGTACAACAAACCCAGTACATTCCCACATCGTGGGGTCTGGGGAGGGTAGAGTGTACGCAGTCCATACCACTACCTCTAAAGAAGTAGAGAGGTTGTTTCCAATAGACCCCCGGCTCAAGACAAAGGACAGAATATATAGAAAAAACATCAAATGCGTGGAATGTGATAAAATAACATAGGTATGACATCCACCAAAAATATTGAACACTGCCAAACAAGGACACCAAAGCCCTCCTACCTACTGCCTACGACTCAACCACACACCTTAGCCCTCTATCCTAATGTTTTTCCTCCATACCTTCCTATCCTGGGTCATGTCCTCGATCAGCTGTAACTGCTTCATGTCACAAGAATGAAATACAGAAGCTTTAAATTCCTCTAATAAATAGTTGTCGTTGTGTATTTTTTCGACAAAGGAGTGGTCATCTTGGGCGGTTGTTTAATTGCGGAAAAAGTTGGAAATATATACATAATCCCTTATATCTTTAACTTCAACCAGAAAAAACTCCAAATGGCTTAACATTTGAACAATATAATCGACATACAGATTATTATTCTTGCTTCTAAAAATGGAACTTGGCAAATGGAATTAAGAAACAACTGCATGACAAACCAAAATAAAATCAACATACGTCTAAATTGAGCTGGCGTTTACGAGAATCAAGCTCTTCTGGGGTGAACTCAGCCTGCATGACATTACGGAAAGAGAACAAAGACATCGGTGAGAAACTATAAGGAGCTTTGAATTGTTTCCAGCCATTGAATAACTAACTATATAACATACATTCTGAAAGGGTTTGACTTTGAGTAACTTGAACAGTGTAAGTAGTGGATACGTTGTGGTATCAATTTGCAAGGGAAAATCCAGCCTCCATGATGACTTATCACAGGTCGTAAACACTGTGTGGTCAATGTAGAAACTGTAAAAAAAAAAAAAAAAAACATTAACTGCAGGCATTAGTTTTTGATAGAATAGATTCCTTTAATGTCGAAAGCACAAAAAGCAAAGAACGGTATGTGCTTACCTTACATACAACATAAGCTCCTGCATTAGGGACAGATTTACAGGTGCAGCAACGCATCGACCAAGAACCTTTACCTTTGAAGAATTTACAAGCGGTATGAGGCATTTCGCCCATTCCATTGGGAGACGGCCAATCTGTGCAGTTGGAAAAAAATTGATAAGAATGTGATTTGCATTTGTATGATCTCAGCATAAAAGGATCAAGATTTTCACATGAATCAATGTAAGACAACCCAATATTTTACACACAGAATACATATACATGATACATAAGCTAAAAAAAACATTTTCATATTTTCAATAAATGTTAAATCAACAACAACATACCAATGGAATCCCAGAAGTGGGGTCTGGGAGGATGGTGTGTATGCAGTCTTGCCCTTACCTAGTGAAGGTAAAGAGGCTGCTTACGATAGACCCTCAGGTCAAGTAAAGAACATCAAAAAAACAAGTTTGTAAAGCAAATAAAGTAGTGAGAATAAACCATGTCGAAAACAATGGGAATGAGACTAGTAGCAACAACGAATAACACAATAACTAAGCAAAGGTCCTAATGATTGAATTCAAGTTTATCTCCCCAATAGTTTGATCAAGAACATAGTATTAGTTCATCACATCGATACAATCTCAACGCCAAAAATCAAGATTTCCACACAAATAAATTCACAATAACGTACATTTAAGAGATTGAACCCCAACAAGTACAGCAAGAGTAACAAGACTTGATACAACAAAGTCAAGTCGAGTTGCACGCAAGCTTGCCCCGACACCACAATTATCAAAAACAAGTAACAAAACTTAATATGAAAACAAAAATCATCATCATCAACAACAACATACTCGGTGTATTACCACAAAGTGGGGTCTGGGGAGGGTAAAGTGTACGCAGTCCATACCACTACATCAGGTGAAGTAGAGAGGTTGTTTCCAATAGACCCCGGCTCAAGACAAACACCAGGATAACAAACAAAAAGCACAAAAACACACAACAGAATGATACAAGAAACAAGACACCCATAGATTATTACTCTAACCCATCTACAAGAATCATAGAGATTAAATTCAAGTTTACCTCCCCCGAACGCTTAGTCGAGAACCTAACAATGGATGATGCAGCAGCAATAGCAGCTCTTGACCCACCCCACTGTGAACTATTCTTACTACTCCCAGGCTGAGGAAATGAAAAATGAACAATCTCATTATTCTCCAATTTTCTCCCCTTTGTTGTTGAAAGCCCAGTAACAACAGTTCTTCCAACTAACAACCAATCAGAATCTTCTGGAAAATCACCATCCTCAATCACAACAGTACTAAGACTATTATTACTACTATTCAGTTTGTTGTATTCTTGTTTTGACAATGGCATTGATGACAATGGCTCAACACAAAGTACTGGCTCTTCTTTGAACTTTACCATTTTGAGTTCCTTTTCTTCTTTCGGCTTCTGCATATCGATATGTGGATTACTCTTGGGCGGCTTTATCCACTGTTCAAGAACCAGTTCTTTAATCGCCTTACCAAAGAACCCTTTCGCTCCACGCCCATCAAAATCTTTCTTTTCTTCCTCTTTTCGCACTTTTTCCTCGATATCCACATCGAGTTCTTCCTTAACTTTCAACCTATTAACCATTTCACTACCCAAAACCGATTTATCAACAACCCCTTTTGTTCCACACACATCAAAAACCTTCTTTTCTTCCTCTTTTCGCCCTTTTACCTCGACAAACTCATTGATTTCTTCTTTAACTTTCAACCCTTTTTCATTGATACTCACATCAGGTTCTTCCTTAACTTTCACTCCATTAACCATTCCACAGCCCGAAATCAATTTACCAGCAACCCCTTTTGCTTCACATTCATCAAGAACCTTCTTTCCTTCCTCTTTTCGCCTTTTTCCCTCGATATCCATATCACATTCTTCGCCCTTTTGCCCTTTTTCATCGATACACACATCGGTTTCTTCGCGAACCTTCACCCCATTAACCATTTTACAACACAAATCCAATTCAACAACAAACCCATTTGCCCCACACTCATCAAGAACCTTGCTTTCTTCCTCTTTTCGCCTTTTTTCATCCATACACACCTCAATTTTTTCATCACCTTTCACCCCATTAACAACCCCATTTGCTCCACACCCATCAAGAACCTCCATTTCTTCCTCTTTTCGCCTTTTTTCATTGATACCCACCTCCATTTCTCCATTAACCATCACCCCATTAACCATTCCACAACCCAAATCCAATTCACCAACAACCCCATTTGCCCCACACCCATCAAGAACCTTACTTTCTTCCTCTTTTCGCCTTTTTTCATCGATACCCACCTCAATTTCTTCATTAACTTTCACCCCTTTTGCTCCACGCACATCAAAAACCTTCTTTCCTTCACCATTTTCTTGATTTACAGGGCCAGATATACGTACACCGGCACTCGTAACAGTCTTCTTCACTATCAATGGCATCCAAAAATCGAGCAAGTGATTAATAGCTCCTTCTATATCATTGTTTTTCTCTATAAGCACTTCCATAATTTCACTATCCGGAATTTCAAACCCAATTATCGATCGTATCGTCTTCACTTTCTCATCATTTTCTTCAATCTTCCCTTCCATTTTACACTAATTTTGCTCAAAAAATTAAGCAAAATTAATTTAAAAAAAAAATTGTATCGATTAATTTTGGAGAGATTGTTGAAAGGGTTTTTTTTTAATTTATTTATAGTAATTTAAATTTTGGCGCTAAATATATTTTACCTTTGTGTAAATTTTCGCTGGTGTTTTTGTTAAAGAACTTTGGCGCGAAAAAAAGGAAGTGAAAAGGGAGGGTAAAAAAGTTACTGTTGAGATTTTAAAATTTGTGCGGTGTCGTTTTCGTGTCCCTTTTTTTTTTTTTTTTTTTTTTGGGTGTGTGTGTGTTTCCAATTGACATGTAGGGTGTGCATCGATCGATTTGATTCGATTTTATGTATTATTGGTTTGGTTTATCAATTTTCGATTTCTCAATATGCTAAATCAATTACCAAACCAATAGATTTTTTTTAATCGATTTTTAGTCCTTAATAATTTGATTTTCGATTTAACCAATAAGAAAATATTCATAAAATAGATAAAATAGTAACTAATATTAAATGAAACCGAATCTAAGTTACAACCAAAATCTCATGTGCTTTTTAGTTTACAAGAATTCTTAAGTTTAAACTAAATATTTGCCAGGAAATATATAAAACCCAATAATTAAAAAAAAACGTTAATCCAATAACAATAAATCAATAACATCTTTATCGATTCGATTTATTGGTCGATTTGATTTTTGCACACCTCTATTGATGTGCGTACAGGAGTGTGCATCAGGCGATTTGGTTTGCTTTGTAAAATTTTTTTATTTATTTTTTGGTTTCTAAGCACACTAAATTGATAACCAAATGTATTCGTTATCAGTTTTCAATTGATTGATTTTTAGTTTTTAGTTTAGGAGTGTGCATCAGTCGATTTATTGCTTGAATCGATTTCACTAAAAAATAGGGGTGTGCATCGATCGATCGGTTCGATTTTATGCGTTATTGGTTTAATTTATCGGCTTTCTATTTTTAAATATGCAAAATCAATAAGATATTTTTTATCGGTTTTTTGTCCTTAGTGGTTCGATTTTTGGTTTAACCAATAAGAAAATACTCATAAAAATAGTAACAACTAGCATAAAAAATAGAATTTTAGTTGCCGCCAAACTCATACGCAATGTGTTTTTGTTAATAAGAATCTTTAAACTTGAACTGAATGTTAGTTCGAAAAAAAAATTAAATCCAAACTAATGTAAGCTACTGGACGCTTCAATCTTTCCAATACAGCAATACGCATGCTTTGTATTGTGCCTTTGTTATCTTGAATAGGTTAATATTTTGTGACTGAATTGTGAATAAGTTAACCCAACAACCCAATACTAATAACCAAATAACATTTTTATCAGTTCGATTTATCGATCGGATCGATTTTTGTACACTCCTACTAAAAACATTCCATGTATACATCAAACTATTAATACCGATACAAACACATCCAATGTATACCGAAACTATATTCGAATTACCCATTCCATGTATTCATCAAACTACTAATACAAATTAACACAAATTTGGAATATGATTAATTGATTTAATGATATCAAATACTCCCTCCGTCCCAAATTATGTCACCATTTGCTTTTTCATCCATAAGAAAAAAAAATGTAGTCTTTCCTTATTTGGTAAGTTTTTAAAGACACAATTATAATTTTATCCTTAATAATCTCATTTGATTTTAAATACTATTACTCATTTTTTATTTATTTTTTCAATTAAAAGTAATCTCACTTAATTTTAAATACTATTACTCTTTTTCTTTAAGAAAGTTAATTTTGTAACTTTAACAAAGTCAATACTTATTTTTTAAATATCGTATACAATCAAATGGCAACACATAATTTAAGATGAACGGAGGGAGTACAAGTTAACTACATGGAAAAATTAAATTAGAATATTTTGGATATATAGAATTGGAGGGTTGGCCAATGAGAGCCAACCCTTTGTGGGTTCCACAAATTTATTAAAATACTCCTTCCGTCCCAAATTTTTTAATTTAATTCCTCATTTTACTTGTCCTTTTTCATTAATCAATAAAGAGACAATTTTGCTTTTTTCATATTTACCTTTACATTAATTACTTTTTCAGTTAAAATAAAAGACACTATAATAAATTAACCATGGTATTAATTATTTTTTTTTTAATTTAATTTCTCAAGACTTTTCATATTTATCCTTTACCTTAATTACTTTTTTAATTAAAATAAAAAATACTATAATAAACTAGCCATAATATTAATTTTTTTTTTTTTAATTTAATTTCTCAAGACTTTTCATATTTATCCTTTACTTATTCTTTTGAAAGGGATATGCTAAAAACTTACTCAGGTGCATCAAACCAACATAACTTCGCACAAAGTTACAATGACTAATCAATTTAATAATATCAAATACAAGTCAATTACATGGCAAATTTAAATTAGAATATTTTTGATAATAGTTGGAGGGTCGGCCAATGAGGGGCCAACCCTTTTGTGGGTTCCACAAATTATGTCGGCCATATGTCTTGATAGCCATACAGCACTCACCGCTGAGGGCGAGAGTGGCATATTTAGCCAACCGACCCTTTTTAATCTTTTAAAGATTCACTCATCCTTTGTATTTATATTCACCTACTTCACCTTCACACTTGCTCATCTGTCGATGTGGGAAGAGAGCATAATAGACTTACCTTTTCAATTTTTATTTTTTTTGGGGGGGTGGGAGGGGGGGGGGGGGGTTGTCACCCAAAGTGGGATGGTAAACGTATTGAGATTGGGTTTGTCACCTAAGTATCTGGTGAACGTATTGGAGTTTGACTACGTCTGAATTCATATTGGGGTAAAGTATTTCTGCAAGTATTGGAGTTCGACTACATCTGAATTTATATTGAGATTGAGTTTGTCACCTAAGTCTCTGGTGAACCTATGGGAGTTCAACTACGTCTGACTTCATATTGAGTTATATCTTCTATAGACGTATATATTTAACATATGCAAGTGTATATGTTTTGCAAATTAGTATATAACTATATATATATACATATTGTAGTATATGTATATGTATATTGTAGTGTATATTTTATTTAAAGTAGTACATATATTTTGAATGGTGTGTATATATGTGTATATATCTTCTACAGATGTATATATTTAATGTATCCGAGTGTATATGCTTTACAAATTAGTATATAACTATATATATATATATATATATGTATATTATAGTTTCTATTTTATTTAACATATGACATATATATTGAATGGTGCGTATATATGTGTATATATCTTATACAGATGTATATCTTTAACGTATACAAGTGTATGTGTTTTATAAATTAGTATATAAGTATATATGTATATATATATATATATATATATATACATACATAGTATATAAATACATATTGTAGTATATATTTTATTTAAAGTAGTACCTATATATTGATTTAAAATGAATTTCAAGTTTAAATTAAAAAATTACTTTTAATATATTATTAATTAACTCTCTCTCTCTCACACACACATATATATATATTGTTGTATATACTTTATTTAAAGTAGTACATATATATTGAATGGTGTGTATATATGTGTTTATATCTTGTATAGACTTATATCTTTAACGTATACAAGTGTATGTGTTTTATAAATTAGTATATAAGTATATATATATATATATATATATATATATATATATTGTAGTATATACTTTATTTAAAGTAGTACATATTGTTGAATGGTGCGTATATATGTGTATATATCTTCTATAGACATATATCTTTAACGTATACAAGTGTATATGTTCTATAAATTAGTATGTAACTATACATATATACATATTGTTGTATATATATATGTACATTGTAGTATATATTTTATTTAAAGCAATACATATATATTGAATAGTGCGTATATATGTGTATATATCTTCTAAAGTAGTATATATTTAACGTATACAAGTGTACGTGTTTTATAAATTAGTATGTAAGTGTATATATATATATATATTGTAGTATATACTTTATTTAAAGTAGTACATATATATTGAATGGTGCATATATATGTGTATATATCTTCTATAGGCGTATATCTTTAACGTATACAAGTGTATATGTTTTATAAATTAGTATGTAACTATATATATATACATATTGTTGTATAGATATATATGTATATTGTAGTGTATATTTTATTTAAAGTAGTACATATATATTGAATGGTGCATATATATGTGTATATATCTTCTATAAGCTTATATATTTAACGTATAAATGTGTATATGTTTTATAAATTAGTATATAAATATATATATATATATATATATATATATATATATATATTGTAGTGTATATATATATTATACTATTATAGTATATGTTTTATTTAAAGTAGTATGTATAGTCATATATAATTATATATTGAATGGTACGTATATATGTGTAATTGTTTATATATTTATTAAAAAATATATATTGTATATTGGAGTGTATATAGTGTATATAATTGTAGTGCATATAGTGTATATTGGAATTTTTATTTATTTTTTAAACGGGTTTGACCGGGTTTTGGTGGGTTTGACCGGATTGGATTAAGTGGGCCGGATTAGGGTGGGTTTTAATTTTTTTACTATTGGGCCCGGCCCGGCTAGCGTTAAAACCGGCCCTTAACCCGGTTAAAATAGAAGGGCCGGTTCCGGGTTGGGGGTATAGACTTTCCCTTTTCAATGATTTGGGTTTAATTTGTCACCTAAGTGGGATGGTTGGAACCAATCTGAAGTGCAAATCGCGTAAGTTTACTTGGAAAATTGTATAGTTAGAAGTGTAGATCGCGTAAGTTTAGTGGGGAAACGGATAGTGTTTGTCACCTAAGTGGGATGGTTGAAATCAATCAGGAGTGCAGATCACGTAAGTTTAGTTGGAAAGTGGATAATCAAAAGTGTAAATCGCATAAATTTAGTGGGAAACGGATCGCAATGTAATAATTAGGAGAAACGTATTGTATCGGAGTTTAACTAAATTGAAATTCATGTTCATATTGGTATAAAGTGTTTTATATCAAAGATGATTCTGGTTCAAGCCAATACTAATCAGAAGTGCAAATCACGTAAATTTAGTCAGAAAATGGATCGTGATGTAACGATTAGGATGAATGTATTATATTTGAGACACCCATCCTTTGTATTTATATTCACCTTGTCACACCCCCTTTTTACGTACTCCAAAAGATTTATATTTTAAGTTCGAAAGGGTTTTATTATTTAAGTGACAAGAAATGAAAATTTGTTTCGGAAAAGGATTATTTACATTTTTATTTAGAGTCGCCACTTGGCATAATCCGGTGTGCCAAGTCACCTTTGGGAAATCCTTTTCGAAACCATTTGACTCTTAAACTGATTTGCAAACAGAGGTTCCGGCTAAGGAATTTTGTTGACTGAGAGGAAGGTGTTAGGCACCCCTCGATCCCGTGGTTCAACCACGGCTGCTTGGGTAAAGTGTATCAACTATTTTGGCATTACGAAATGTAAAAGGCACACAAAATAATCAGACAATAACAAAACAAAACAACAATATAAAGTCCAGTCCAATTATTACAAGCCGAAATAAAAATACTGAAATAACCTACACTAGTCCTAAACCATGTTTTACCCGATGCCTAGGGCCTTGATCACGAGCATCCTTAGCATACAAAATTCTTCGGGGCATTCCCCGGTGAGTAAATACAAATTACCTCGGGGCATTCCCCGGTTAAATAAATACACTTTCCAAATACGATAAACAAAACATTCAACAAATATTCCAATCATTCCAACACTACACTAATCCTAAACTTGCCTACCCGAACTTACTGTTTGCCTACCCGAACTTACTGTTTGCCTACCCGCTCGACGACATATCGCATTCAACATCAAAAATGTATCAAAAATATCATAATATTCACTTTTATCAATTTTCGATTCCCGTCCCCAAATAACTAATTCCGCTTCTCGAATGAGATATTATTTCATCACATAATTCATGATTGAGAGGACCCACAACGAATCAAAACAAGCAAATATTCACAAACCAGCACTAACAATTCACATACCGAATCACGTTCCATAATCACATAAGAATTAAAAGAGAGAGAGAAAAGAATTGGACCTCAATGCCGCTTTCAAGTATTATTCGATTAAATGAGATGAAATCCGCACCGGAACCTCGAATCAAGCCTTAACAACGAATAAACCAACTCGAATATAGGAAGACCAAATAGACAGATTTAAACAAGCCAGAGCAAACCCACTACGGACCTCCCGAATCGCGACTCAACTACGAATGAACCCCGACCCTTGTCTACCCGTTTGCATTTCCAACACCCAAGACGCACCGATCTGTTTTGTTTGTTCTCAGGTGAGTTCGAACTAGAAACGAGAACGAGGACTGGGAGTACCTGCTCAACGTCAAGCTGGAAGTGTTGTTCCCAGATGGGTTTCACTGTAGTAGCGACCCAACAGTGGTCGTCGGAGTACCTGGAGGCAACTCGGTGGATTTCCGGAGAAGAACTCACCGACCACAGTTCAGCTAACCCATTTTCTCTCTCTCTCCTTTCTCGATTTCCACTCTTTCTCCGATCTCGCTATTTTCTTGGTGCCAGAGCTCCGGTGAGCTCCGACGGTGTCAAGAGACGACGAAAAATGGTTTAGATTTCGGCGATGGGTAGCCTTTTCCGATAGGATTCACCAATTCTTACTGTTTCTTCGCCCAACCCCTCTCATATCAATCTCTATTCCTCACCATTTACTCTCAATTCTTTTCTTTTCTCTCTCGATTCACTCCCTCCTCTCTCTGTTTCTCCCTCTCTGATCACCCTACTCGCTATTCGTCTTCATCTCTTCTTGAACTCCACTATACGTGCGTGCGACGGTGAGAGAATGATGAGTGTATTTGGTGAGGTTGTTGTGTGTGCTTGTTTTTTCCGTGTAGCTGCGTGTGTTGCGAGGAAGAAAAATGGTGCGAGTGTGTATTATGATGAAGAGAAGATGAAGTTTTGTGTGTGAGGTTGGGAAGATGATGCTCAATGCTCTCTTCTTATTTTGTTGCTGATCGTCCTTTTTTTTTGGTTACTGTTCATGCCTTTTTTCTGTCTTTGATTGTGAGAGTATGTGTGTACTATGTAGAGTGAATTGTGAGAGTGAGTGGGCAGTGGGTACACGCGGGTAGGGGTAAGGGGTAGGGTATGGGGTGGTGAGGTGGGGGTAGGAGTAGGGGTAGGGTGTGATGTGTTTTATTTTGATTGGGTAGGTTGTTAGGATAAGATAGAATTAGTTAGGATATGTTTTGTTAGGGGATTTTTTTTTTTTTTTTTTTTTTTTGTATTTTATGAGGGTATAATAACATGGGTAAGGGTACACGGTAGGATAAAATAAGAATGGGTAAGAACGACATTGGGAGAGATGAAATTAGGTGTCTACATCATGCCCCCTTTGGATGTAAACACATGATGTTTTCATACAAAGCAGTAGACAACGAGGTGGAATTTTGTCCTGACCTTTATTTAAAAGCACGGAGCAAGAGGAAGGAGAAATACCAGGTCTTGACTTAGGACATCCTACCCACCCAAGTTATGAGGGGATCAAGTGACAAGTATCTCAAAGGACTGGAAGAAGATGGACTATACCGAGTTGGAAAGTTGAGTGAGGTTCCATCGAGGTTCCGGTCCGCGGCTCTGTCATTACATCAAAAATGAAAATTACAAGTTAAAATGTAAACGAAATTGCAAAATCCTATCTAACAGGTTCTGTTGGTTCTTGACTCGACTTTCATCACCCGATTCTTCAGGCGGGCTCTTGGCTTGCAATTTCTTTCAACTTGTTGCTTGGCTTTCAATTGCTTCACTTTTCGTTTCTTCACCCTATTCTCCAAGCGGGCTCCTGACTTGCTACTTCATCACTTTGTTGCTTGACTGTTCATTTTCTTCACTTTGTTCTTCCGGCGGGCTCCGGACTTGCTATTTCATCACCCTGTTCTTCAGCCGGACTCCTGACTTGCTATTTCATTACCCTGTTCTTCAGGCGGGCTCCTGAAACCCAAAATTAAAACTAGAACAAAAATTATCCCAAATAAAATTATAGTAAAGTAGTATTTCATTTTGAAAGTGTTGTCCCATTTTCCAGGAGGGTGCTGAACATAAGGTAAAATCCCATTTTTCAGGAGGGTCCTGAACAGAAAGTAAAAATCCCATTTTTCAGGAGGGTCCTGAACACAAAGTAAAGTCCCATTTTTCAGGAGGGTCCTGAATAGAAAGTAAAATTACATTTTTCAGGAGGGTCCTGAACAGAAAGTAAAATGCCATTTTTCAGGAAGGTCCTGAACTGAAAGAAAAATCCCATTTTTCAGGAGGGTCCTGAACATAAAGTAAAATTCCATTTTTCAGGAGGGTCCTGAACATAAAGTAAAATCCCATTTTTCATGAGGTTCCTGAACAGAAAGTAAAATCCCATTTTTCAGGAGGGTCCTGAACAGAAAATAAAATCCCATTTTTCAGGAGGGTCCTGAACATAAAGTAAAATCCCATTTTTCAGGAGGGTCCTGAACAGAAAGTAAAATCCCATTTTTCAGGAGGGTCCTGAACAGAAAATAAAATCCCATATTTCAGGAGGATCCTGAACATAAAGTAAAATTCCATTTTTCAGAAGGGTCCTGAACATAAAGTAAAATCCCATTTTTTCAGGAGGGTCCTGAACTGAAAGTAAAATCCCATTTTTTAGGAGGGTCCTGAACATAAAGTAAAATCTCATGTTTCAGGAGGGTCCTAAACATAAAGTAAAGTCCCATTTTTCAGGAGGGTCCTGAACATAAAGTAAAATCCCATTTTTCAGGACCGTCCTGAACATAAAGTAAAATTCTATTTTTCAGGAGGGTCCTGAACAGAAAGTAAAATCCCATTTTTCAGGAGGGTCCTGAACAGAAAATAAAATCCCATTTTTCAGGAGAGTCCTGAACATAAAGTAAAATCTCATTTTTTCGGAGGGTCCTGAACATAAAGTAAAATCCCTGAACAGAAAGTAAAATCCTATTTTTCAGGAGGATCCTGAACAGAAAGTAAAATCTCATTTTTCAGGAGGGTCCTGAACCGAAAGTAAAATCCCATTTTTTAGGAGGGTCCTGAACAGAAAGTAAAATCCCATTTTTTAGGAGGGTCTTGAACATAAAGTAAAATCCCATTTTTCAGGAGGGTCCTGAACATAAATTAAAATCCCATTTTTCAGGAGGTTCCTAAATAGAAAGTAAAATTCCATTCTTTAGGAGGGTCCTGAACATAAAGTAAAATCTTATTTTTCAGGAGGGTCCTGAACAGAAAGTAAAATCCCATTTTTCAGGAGGGTCCTGAACATAAAGTAAAAACTTATTGGTGACTTGCAACTCTTGGCTTCTCAGGTATCTACCCCAGCATTCGTTTCTTTCATCTTTGTTCCAAATCGCTAACACTTGCCCTGTCTTGCCGTATCATTGACCCGGATCCAGATTGAGGGAAATGAGTTCTGACTCAAACAATGGGTTTCCATTTTACCATGCCCCTGAGGTGCACTCCTTCCCAAATCTGAAATTCTTCCACGGATCCAATAGTCTGTCGGCTGATAGACTTTCTTTGCTTCATGTTGAATTACGATCATATTTCTTTCCTGTGCTGTTCCTTGGCTTTTCCTCATATAATTGGAAAGACTGGTAGTAAATTTTGAAATTCTTTCTCGCTTGTTTTGACACAGACTTGACTTAAAACATAAAGAAATGATGGTGACTTTTATTTTGATAAATGACATAAGAAAAGATAAAAAGCATGAATATGTATATGAAAGAAAAGGGCAATGTCCTATATTTAAAAAGAAAAACTTATCTGAATACGACAACCAACTCCAATGATTATGACATGCATTTTGGATTGAGCTGCCTGATCTTCCAATCCAAACTCCCCATTTGTTATTGAGTTCATGCCTTTGCTGCTGAGCCGTTTCTTCAAATCCATTGGACTCCTACATCACATTCAATTGACGACATCTTAAAAGACTTTCGCCAATAAAGCTCTTTCTTCTCACTTTTCACTTTTCTCTTAAAATCTCCATCGCCTTACGGTGCTCGTGAGGGTTTTCTCCAATAAGACTCTCTCATTTTTATTTCTCTCCACTCATCATCGCCTTATGGTGCCTGCAAAGGTTTTCACCAATAAGACTCCCTCATTTTCATTTTCTCTCAAGTCACCATCGCCTTATGGTGCCTGCAAAGGTTTTCACCAATAAGACTCTCTCATTTTTATTTTCTCTTAACTCACCATCGCCTTATGATGCCCACCGGGGTTATCACTAATAAGACTCTCTCATTTTTGTATTTCTTTCCTGATTTCTTATGCTGAGGGAGACAAGTGGTACTTCACAATGTATCATCATATCCATTACATGCTTAGCCTTAACATTATCAAAAATTGATCTGAAAGACTTTCTTTGCTTGTAACTTGGCTTTTGGTTAAGGTTAGAAAAGATGGTAAGCGGCTCAAATAATACTTGAAGTGGGGGTGGGACTTACAACTTTTGGAATCGACTCAAACAACACATTAACTCATGCCCCAACTTTGTTGACTGGGTGAATCTTAGATCTTTATTTGGTTGGACCGAGCCCGAAATAGGGCAGCCTACATATCTCACTCTCGAGAGAGGAGAATCAGGTCGGACGTAGTTCCATCAGCTTGTTCTTTGTTTTGATTTTTTTTATTCTTATTTTCTCGACATTTATCTTTGACTCTATTTTGATTCCAAAAGAGGGATATGAAAGAAAATTAAAACAAAGCTCAAATGGGTAAACAAAGGATGACACAATGTTTGGATAGAATAATAAAATGCCTTCATCATATCAATCTTAAAAAATGCAAGTACTAAACATGTAGTAAAATCAACAAAGGATCAAATATCATACATAGTATCTTTTGACCGCATTAGCATTAATAGTCATTTCTGTCATTTTGCCTTCAATATCTGTCAAATATAAGGCTCCATTGGGCAACACTTTCTTCACAACAAAGGGACCTTGCCAGTTAGGGGAGAACTTGCCTTTCGCTTTAACCTGGTGAGGAAGGATACGTCTTAATACAAACTGACCAACTTCAAAATTTCTGGGACTGACCTTTTTGTTATACGCTCGAGCCATCCTCCTCTAATACAACTAGCCATGACACACAGACGTTAGCCTTTTTTCCTCGATCAAACTCAAGTGTTCCAGTCGGGTTTTTACCCATTCGTCATCATCAATCTCTACTTTCTACAATGACTCGGAGAGAGGGAATTTCAACTTCTGCAGGGATGACTGCTTCTGTCCCATGCACTAACAAATATGGAGTTGCCCCTGTTGAAGTGCGAACAGTGGTGCAATAACCTAGCAATGCAAATGGCAACCTTTCATGCCACTGTCTAGACCCTTTTACCATTTTTCGCAGTATCTTTTTTGTATTCTTATTGGCGGCTTCTCAGCGCCATTGGCTTTTGGGCGATATGGAGTAGAATTTCGATGTGCGATCTTAAACTGTTGACATACTTCTTGCATCAAATGACTCTTGAGATTGACAGCATTATCTGTAATGATCATCTTAGAATTCCAAATCTATGACTGCTATTGGCATGAACATAATCTTCTACAACTTTCTTTGTCATTGACTTGAAGGTTACTGCTTCTACCCACTTTGTGAAGTAATCAATGGCTACCGAAATAAATTTATGCCCATCTGATGCCTTCGGCTCAATCGGTCCAATCACATCCATTCCCCAAGCCACGAACGGCCATGGAGCGACCATTGCATGCAACTCAATAGGAGGAGAACGTATCAGATCACCGTGTACCTGACATTGATGACACTTTCGAACAAATTGAATAGAATCCCTTTCCATATTAAGCCAGTAATGACCTACTCGGAGAATATTCTTTGACAAAACATGACCGTTCATGTGTGACCCGCATACTCCAGAATGTATTTCAACCATGATTGTCGAGGCTTCTTTTGCATCTACACACCTTAAAAGTCCCAGATCTGGGGTCCTTCTATACAAGATTCCCCCACTTAAGAAAAATCCACTAGCCAGACGCCTAATAGTCCTCTTTTGATCGTTGGTGGCATATGCTGGGTATTCTCCTGACTGAATGTACCGCTTGATATCCAAGAACCAAGGTTCTCCATTGAGCTCTTCTCCAACCACATTGTAGTAAGCATGCTGATCACGACTCTGTATATGCACTGGATCGATGTAGGCTTTGTCAGGATATTGGAGCATTGAAGACAGAGTGGCTAAAGCATTAGTAATTTCATTGCGAATCCTTGGAATATGCCTAAATTTTACTAACACAAACCATTGACATAGCTCCTGCAAGCATTGTCGATACGGGATGAGCTTCAAATCTCGTGTCTCCTAATCGCCTTGAATTTGATGGACGAGCAAATCCGAATCTCCCAACACCAATAATTCTTGGACTCCCATATCAACAGCTAACCTCAAACCAAGAATGCAGGTTTTATACTTTGCCATATTGTTAGTACAGTAGAATCGAAGTTGTGCTGTTACCGGGAAATGTTGTCCCGATTCAGAGATAAGAACTGTACCTATTTCGACTCCTTTCATATTGACAGCTCCATCGAAGAATAACCTCCAACCTGGATCAGCATCTATAACGACTTCATCGACACACGACACTTCTTTGTCAGGAAAATATGTCTTTAATGGCTCGTACTCTTCATCGATGGGATTCTCAGCAAGATGATCTGCCAAGGCTTGGGCTTTCATGGTGGTTCGAGTCACATATACAATGTCGAACTCGGTAAGCAATATTTGCCACTTTGCTAATCGACCCGTTGGCATAGGCTTCTGAAAGATATACTTCAAAGGATCCATGCGGGAGATGAGATAAGTAGTATAGGATGAGAGATAATGCTTCAACTTCTATGCTACCCAAGTTAGGGCACAACACGTCCTTTCAAGAAGAGTATACCTGGCCTCAATTGCGGTGAACTTCTTGCTAAGATAATAAATAGCCTGCTCCTTTTTGCCTGTGGCATCATGTTGACCAGGACACAACCAAAAGAATTGTCCATGACTGATAAATAAAAGATCAAAGGCCTACCAGGCTCCAGGGGTACCAGCACTGGTGGATTTGACAAATATCTTTTGATTCGATCGAACGCTTCCTGATATTCTTCAGTCCATTTTACTGCAGCACTCTTTTTCAGCAACTTGAATAGGGGCTCATAAGTGGTTGTGAGTTGAGCAATAAACCTGCTAATGTAGTTCAGTCTACCAAGCAAACTCATCACCTTCGTTATATTCTTGGGCGGGGGTAAATCCTGAATGGCTTTGATTTTCGAGAGATCCAATTCAATTCCCCGATGGCTGACTACATACCCCAACAGCTTTCCAGATGAAACTCCAAATACATATTTTGCCGGGTTGAGTTTGAGATTATAACTATGAAGCCTTTCAAAGAACTTTCTTAAATCTTTAACATGGTCGACCTGATTTTTTGACTTAATAATCACATCATCCACGTAGACCTCAATCTCCTTATGCATCATATCATGAAACACAGTGGTCATGGCTCTCATGTACGTTGCTCCAGCATTCTTCAAACCGAATGGCATCACTCGATAACAATAAGTTCCCCATGGTGTGATAAAAGATGTCTTCTCCGTGTCTTCATCATCCATAATGATCTGGTGATATCCGGCATAGCAATCCACAAAAGAGGCGACCTCGTGTTTAGCACAGTTGTCTAACAAAATGTGAATGTTGGGCAGTGAAAAATCATCTTTCGGACTGGCTTTGTTCAAATCACGGTAATCAACATACACTCGAATTTTGCCATCTTTCTTTGATACGGGAACAACATTGGACAACCACATGGGATAGCGAGCCACTCGAATTACTTTAGCTTTAAGTTGTTTCATGATTTTCTCTTTGATTTTAATACTTACATCTGTTTTAAACTTCCTCAACTTCTGTTTGACAGGAGGGAACGTGGGATCAGTTGGCAATTTGTGAGCCACTAATTCAGTGCTTAAATCAGGCATATCATCATAAGACCATGCAAAAACATGCTTATAATCCATTAATGCTTGAATCATTTCATCTTTTAGCTGTGGAAAAGCATGTACACTAATTTTAGTTTTCCTAACATCTTCTTGATCCTCTAGATTTATTGGCTCAGTCTCATTCAAATTAGGATTCGGTTTGTCTTCAAACTGTTCCAACTCTTTGCTTATTTCTTCTAGTATTTTTTCTTCATCATATTCCCCATCCTGGTTCATTACATCTTGATTAGTTTAGATTTTAAGATCAGACTAAAAATTTCGCATGCATGTCATGTCATTAGAATCAACATAAAGAGAACTGTGTAAGAAAAGAAAAACAAAATATATTAGACACGAAACAAAAGGGACAGTGCATTTCATTAAATAAAAAGATAGAAGGGTTTAAACACAGATGCCAACATAACATAAACAAACTAAAGTCCGAATTACAACCCTGAAATAACTCGGATAAACAGAAAGAAAAACAAAATAAACTACCAAAATTCCCTCCTGACGGGGAGAGGAGTGACTTCCCAATTATTAAGCCGGACAGCTGGACCTATGAATTGCACGTCTGCCATACTGGTACCTTCTCCTGCTTCTACCATATCAACTTCAATACAAAGATTTTGGAAGTCATCAACCAATTCAACCTCAAATTCCACATGTTTCGTGACACCGCTCTTAACAAATGATTCACTGAGTAGTGGCATTGGGCTAGAGAGTGACCATGTTTCCTTTTTCCTTCCCTTGGCTTTCTTCAGATCTTTAGCTGTAGGCTCATATCCCAAACCAAACGTGCCCACGTTCTCACTCGGATATATGGGAGAACTATACCGTGCAGAGATGCTCCCAAACCCTTTCCTAGCTCAAAACCGTATTTCCAAAGTTCACTCACCATCATGATAGAAGAAGAAGACAATTACGGTCCTGGTATAGCCTGCCATTCAAGGATACGATTCACTGGCACTGTATCAAAAATTTGATGGACGAATGTCTTCTCTACATTATTTGCTTCAATAAGAGACAAGGGAGAATCTTCGTAGGCTGACAAATCTCCTTCACCATGAATAACTAATTCTTGTCTGTCATGCTCAAACTTAATCATTTGGTGCAGTGTAGATGCAACTGCCTTGGCCTTGTGGATCCACGGCCTTCCCAACAACAGATTGTAAGAGGAGTCTACATTCAATACTTGAAACTCTATGGCGAACTCAACAGGCCCTATGGTCAACATTAGTTCTATTTCGCTAATGGAATTTGATTTCGTTTCGTCGAAAGCCCTAACACATACATTGTTGGGCCTGATCCTATCAGCACCAATATTCAACTTTTGCAAAGTAGAAATAGGGCAGATATTTGCACCTGAACCTCCATCAATCATAACATGAGTGACGTAAAAATCTTCACACTTCACTGTAATGTAAAGGCCCCGGTTATGCCCTGTACCTTCAACAGGCAATTCATCATCAGAAAAGCTGATCCGATTGACCTCAAAGATTTTTCCAACCATTTTCTCAAGTTGGTTGATTGTAATCTCCCTTGGAACATATGCTTCATTTAATACCTTTAGTAAAACATCACGATGCTCCTTGGAGTGCAACAACAAAGATAAAAGGGAAGTTTGAGCAGGGGTTTTCTTCAACTAGTCTAATATTAAATACTCTGACAATTTCATCTTTTTAAAAAATTCTTCGGCTTCTTCTTCGGTGATAGGCTTTTTGATAGATGACGGTCCACTCACCGTTGGCTTGGACTTTCTTAAGCTTTCAGCCACGAAACATCTTCCTGACCTAGTCAAACCCCTTAACTCATCTACATCTTCCACAACTTCTTTCCCTTGATAGGTCATCACAGTCCATCCATAATTCCAGGGAATCCTTTTCGTATCAATTATCGGAGGTTGGGTCACCAGTTTGAGGATAATAGGTGCTGCCAGTGCTCCTTTCACCGTCAAGATGGGCTGACTCAGAGCTCCACCACTGTCAACTTAGGTTTATCCTGACTTAAATCAACACGCTTTCCGGCCCTGGACTGTGATCAGGGGTTTCTTTGTGCTTTCTTGGGCTTTATCTTCCCTCATTCCTTCCTGGCTCAATGACATTGCTTTCAAAGACTCCACTACATTCACCGATTTCTCCTCAGTGGTCTGTATCTTAACAATAGTATTATAACCCCTCGAAGACTCTTTCCCATCATATATCAATTCTAATATATTGGCTTCAGCATGGGTTGACAGCGGATTCTGATTAATGTTTGGACCCTCCGGGGCTTGGACCAGCATCTGATTTATGTCAATTAAATCTTGGACAGCTCTCTTTAAATGCCAGCATTTCTCGATATCATGACCTGACATATCAGAATAGTACGCACACCTTAAAGAATAATCGAGATTTCTTGGCAGTGAATTTGAAAGCCTTCTTTGAATTGGGCTCAAAACCTTTAATTTTCTCAACTTATCAAACAAGCTAGCATATGACTCCCCAAGAGGTGTGAATTGATTTTTGACCGCCTTCTCCTTCTTATACTCGGGCCTAGGTTGAAAACTGGGTCTGGAGGGGTTTTGGTAATTTGGTGGAGCGAATGGGTGATTTTGTGGAGCTTGCGCGCGCTACTGCGGGTAAGAAGGGGTTTGGGCATATGGCTGAGGAGGAATATATGGAGCTTGGGCGTAGACTTGGGCTTGGGATTGGGGATAGGGGCGAGGTGGTCTTTTGGGATAGGAATGGGTTCCAGCTACGACAGTCGCCATATCCTCTTTCTTCTTCTTACCTCCAAATGCGCCAAATCCACCTTGAATCGCTTATGTGGTGGCTTTTAATGCGGCAAAACTCACTATTCGACTGGTCTTAATTTCGTCCTCTATCATCTCCCCTATTTTGAGGACTTCCATAAAAGATTTTCCCATTGCCGGAAGTAAATGCTGAAAATAGGTCTTATCGTGCGCCTGAATGAAAACTTCGACCAACTTACTTTCTTTCGTTAGAGGCTTTACCCTGGCGGCCTATTTACGCCACCTTATCGCGTATTCCCTAAAACCTTCGATGCTCTTTTTCTTCATGTTGACCAAGGATTTTTCGTCCGGAATCAGGTCGATGTTATACTGAAAATGTTGAACAAATTCAGAAGTCAAATCATCCCAGCTGTTCCATTTATTGATATCTCGATCGATAAACCATTCTGAGGCCAGATCAGAAAGACTCTCGCCAAAAAAAGCCATGAGCAGTTCTTCCTTTCCTCCTGCATCCCTCAACTGGTTGCAATAACGTCTTAAGTGTGCCACGGGATCGCCGTATCCTGCATACTTCTCAAACTTAGGCATCTTAAAACCGGGGGGAAGGTTGATGTCTGGGAACATGCGAAGATCTTTATAGGAAGCACTCCTATAATCTCCAATTCCTTGCAAATTCCTCATAGCTTGTTCTAAACTTTTCAATTTTCGGGCTATGATATCCTGTTCCTCTGCTGCTACAGGTTTCTCCGTATCAAATGGAAATGCAGGCGGCTGAGTGTACCTATACGGTTCATTCGTTTATAAAGTAGACTCAGGGTCATAATACTGACTATCTAGAACCTTCAGTACTGGCTCACTGGCAGACCTAGGAAGCCTTATTGTGGGACGCACAGCATATATGGGAGTTTGATGTGGTGGCGGAGCCACGAATACCGGTGTGATCGGTGGCGCTGGCTGAGCAGCTGGTCTTGATGGGGGAGCTGCCAAGGGCACACCAGAACTGTCAGGATAATAATGTCGCGGAGTGAATCCTGGCGCGTGCTTAGGTGACTCAGTAGGGGCAAATAATTGCGCCTGAGAGAGCGGTGGGCAATTAGAGATATTCCCAAGACCTTCAGGGAGCGGAGGAGGAGCCATTTCGCTGGCCCATGCCCGGTGTAAATCTATCAATTG
Source organism: Capsicum annuum (assembly GCF_002878395.1). NCBI lineage: Eukaryota > Viridiplantae > Streptophyta > Magnoliopsida > Solanales > Solanaceae > Capsicum > Capsicum annuum. Next base: position 1,373,051 of record NC_061114.1, read on the forward strand.
TTGTCTGAGCCTTACTACCTCATCATTATTTTCAGAACTTTCTTCCCTGTGATCCTGATTCGGGTCAATGAGCGAATTTTCAATCACCCTGCTAGCCATGGCGAGCGTTGCTTTGGATCTAGTAAAGTATGGGTGACTAGCCAGAGTGCTGCAAACCTACCACTGTTATCTGAAAGAATATGATCATCAAAGACGACATCCGTTAGGATTAGGGCACACAACAAGCATGGGAATCACATTGGTAAAATTATCCTAAATTCATGTTCATTTCTATCAGATTTTGAGGGTAGCGAGGTCATTTTATCATCATTCTGATTTTTTTCTACACTATTTTTTATCTACTCTTATTATTATTATTATATTTTCTTTTTCGTATCCATCTCTGTTTTTTTCCCGTTATCTACCTTTATTTTATCATTCTTTATGGCTTTTGTTTTTCTTTAAAAGAGGAAAAATAATGAAAAACAATGAAACAAAATGATTAGATCGAACCCAAAAGTAGGTTGCTACGTATCATGTTGTACATGAATCAGATCTTGCGTAGTTGGGGCAGCATGTGCATAAACATTACCCATTTTTTTTTTTGCAAAAACGAAAATAAACAAACCAAGGAAAGACGTAACATCAAAACATTTTGAAGAAAGAAAACAACAAAAACGTAAAAAAGTTTGGGACCACTTTAAAACTAAACAGCAAATACGAAACAACATTATAGACCCCTAAGACGACACAGGTGAAATTACTAGTAAAGACTCTAATACCCAAAAACAACTTGACTTCGACATAAAGCAGACACCACCCTACAATGTCAGACACATAAAATACTCAAACTGAATAAAGATAAGAAGTGATCTTTCAGACTGGTGCTCTGCGTGATGACCCTGGCTGATATGGACCTGCCTCTGAAGTTCTCTTTCTCCCATTTAAACTTTGTAGCATATCCTTTAAAGATACCCTGATACCGACGAAAAAGCTTCGAGCCCGTATTATCGCTTCATGAGAAGTGCACTTGGAAAGATTATTCTGACACCTTTCTACTGTCTTGAACAAATCTGCTAACTGAACTCTCAGTGTTTCCACTTTGGACCCTACACTTTCATCCTGATGGTCGTTTACTATGCATTCTTCCTGTATTCTACCTCTAAGCTGCGCTGGTAAGGGTTGACTGATACTCTGAGGGATAGATTGAAGCCAAACCCCATATCCCTGAGTGTACCCCGGATTATCCAAACCTTCCTTGAGTGTGTCCACCCCTAGCTTTGTTGCATGCTTCCAAAACTGCTCGTACTTGCTCTCACCTAAGGCTTGGTCCTTGAAGTACTCAACATCCTTCAGCAGATCCACTGCTGGTGGCATGTCCTGCAGCCTACCCAACTGGCGCATTACCCTAGAAGGACTGTATGGTCTAGTGCAATTGAGCTCTAACATAACTAAAGGGAGCTGTGTCTGACAACCCAACAATACTATCTTTGGGAGAAGCCACAGATAAGTCCACAAAACGTTATCCCTGGTTCTTGACTCAAGAAATTCAATCCAAGCGTTGACTCTCACGGGTAACGAGAATTTATCCAAACGCAACCTAGAGTCCATGGCTTTCACTCGATTGGGAATACAATGATTTAACACGTCTGGTCTAACTAAAGAAGGTGCATGTAAATGATCCATCACCCATATCTGCAATATCAGGTTACTACCCTCAAAAAATCTCCTTCCCCCTTCACTTCGGTTAAAGCCTTATATATTTCTATTAATATCATGGGTATGAGAGTGAACCTTTCCTTTTGATTAATGTCCTTGTCGTTTTGATCCTTATGAAATAGGGCCATCACCACAGATTGCAAACGGGTATTAATACGTCTTTCTTCTAGTAGAAACACTAAAGTACCTAACAAAGCGAGGGTGAAGACTTCAAGATGCTTTCTCTCCTACTTCTCCTTAGTCACATGAAATTCATCCCAAAAGCAATCAAAACTTTCCAAGGGTCCGAATCTAGCGAACAAAAAGTGTAAGGAAACCCACGAATCACTTAAACAACCCAAACGCATACCCTTACTTTTTAAACCACAAGATTGCAAAAATCTCACGCCAGTATAATTTCGTGCTCGGATCATATCCTTCTCGATATAGGGCAAATGCAACAAACCGGATATTTTCGCCAAAGTAGGAGTAATTTTACATTCCCCAAACCTGAATACCAAACCACTCGGATCCCAAAAGGTCAACAAAGCCTCTATTAAATCTGGACGAGGGGTAATATACAGAAGTTCCGTAAGATCACCTAATATTTTAACTAGTTTCTACTGATCAACATAGTTAAACATTTCCCACCATTTGATTAACTTTTTGGGCACCTTGACAACCATCAGAACTCTAGACTTGGTGGATAAATCCATCTTGTAATAACACACAAGACGTTACCTCAAAACTTCGACATGAGTAGAAGATTCCCAATCCTTTGGAATTTTTGACGCAAGCACATGTCGATGGGACAGACCATATTCATGACTCCAATTTGCCGAACAGAAGCACTGAGTGAAATCAGTTTACTTGGCAAACAACTCTAGATTACGGGGCGAGAGACCTAGGCTAAGACAAAGGCAGACACAAAAAATTATCGGACCCATCGAGGGTTGCCTACGTATCCCAATCCAAGGGAAGGGAATCAAGTATGTGTAGTTCATCCAGATTGGACAGTAAACGATTAACTAATAAATTGACCCTAACTTAGGAGACACTACCAAAAACAAACAAAAAAAAAAACTTTTGGATTTTCAGCTAAGACTGACACCACCAATTATGAAGGAAAAAATCTTTTTGGTATTTTTTTTTTTGATAAATAGGTAGAAAAGGCAAACAAAACTTTTTTTTTCTTTTACGGTATTTTGAGAAGATAAATGCAAAACATAAAAAAATCTTTTTGAGTTTTTGGATTGTGAAGAACAAAAGCCATAAAGAATTCTAAAATAAACTATGAAATTCCTCTCTTTTTTTTCATTCTTTTCGACTCACTTTTTCTATTTTTTTTCTTTTTCGTTTTTGCCTACGCACTTTACTCTGAACAATTTTTTTTATTTTTTTATTTCAAAAATCAGTCCATCAAATGACCATGTTACCCTTAAAAATGCAACAGTTAGCACGTAGGGATGCTTTAGAGGGGAGTCTCCTACAAAGGGTCATGTGGGTCCCGCTAGGTCTCCGTATGATGCACATAAGCATGACCTAAAGGCTGACCTACATTGTGGTTTACTAACAAGGATGTTTGGGGGAGCGTATGGTCGATAGTGGCTGCTTTGCTTTCCACCTACTCCATAACACCGACAGTTTTCCCCCTAGAATAAGGGTGACTCAACTAGAGATCGTGTACAACACGTGTACTAAGGACTTGTTGCAGAAAGAAGGCCGGGGGGTGGACACATGATGACAGATATAAAGCGGTAATACATAGGTTAAATACTATAAACAAAGAGCACGAAAAACGCACAAAAGTGAAAACAATAACACAAACAAAATCACAAATAATGCTTATACACTCGTAATGTCAAACAAAACCGATATGACTCCAAAATAGCTCGAATTCTCATACCGTCCCCAGCAGAGTCGCCAGAGCTGTCACACCCCCCTTTTACGTACTCCAATAGATTTATATTTTAAGTTCGAAAGGGTTTTATTATTTAAGTGACAAGAAATGAAAATTTGTTTCGAAAAAGGATTATTTACATTTTTATTCAGAGTCGCCACTTGGCATAATCCGGTGTGCCAAGTCACCTTTGAAAAATCCTTTTCGAAACCATTTGACTCTTAAACTGGTTTGCGAACAGAGGTTCCGGCTAAGGAATTCTGTTGACCGAGGGGAAGGTGTTAGGCACCCCTCGATCCCGTGGTTCAACCACGGTCGCTTGGGTAAAGTGTATCAACTATTTTGGCATTACGAAATGTATAAACCACACAAAAGTACGCAAAATAATCAGACAATAACAAAACAAAACAACAATGTAAAGTCCAGTCCAATTATTACAAGCCGAAATAAAAATACTGAAATAACCTACACTAGTCCTAAACCATGCTTTACCCGATGCCTCGGGCCTTGATCACAAGCATCCTTAGCATACAAAATTCTTCGGGGCATTCCCCGATGAGTAAATACAAATTACCTCGGGGCATTCCCCGGTTAAATAAATACACTTTCCAAATACGATAAACAAAACATTCAACAAATGTTCCAATCATTCCAACACTACACCAATCCTAAACTTGCCTACCCGAACTTACTGTTTGCCTACCCGCTCGACAACATATCGCATTCAACATCAACAATGTATCAAAAATATCATAATATTCACTTTTATCAATTTTCGATTCCCGTCCCCAAATAACTGATTCCGCTTCTCGAATGAAATATTATTTCATCACATAATTCATGATTGAGAGGACCCACAACGAATCAAAACAAGCAAATATTCACAAACCAGCACTAACAATTCACATACCGAATCACGTTCCATAATCACATAAGAATTAAAAGAGAGAGAGAAAAGAATTGGACCTCAATGCCGCTTTCAAGTATTATTCGATTAAACAAGATGAAATCCGCATCGGAACCTCGAATCGAGCCTTAACAACGAATAAACCAACTCGAATATAGGAAGACCAAATAGACAGATTTAAACAAGCCAGAGCAAACCCACTACGAACCTCCCGAATCGCGACTCAACTACGAATGAACCCCGACCTTTGTCTACCCGTTTGCATTTCCAACACCCAAGACGCACCGATCTGTTCTGTTTGTTCTCAGGTGAGTTCGAACTAGAAACGAGGACGAGGACTAGGAGTACCTGCTCAACGTCAAGCTGGAAGTGTTGTTCCCAGATGGGTTTCACCGTAGTAGCGACCCAACAGTGGTCGTCAGAGTACCTGGCGGTGACTCGGTGGATTTCCGATGAAGAACTCACCGACCACAGTCCGGCCAACCCGTTCTCTCTCTCTCTCTCTCCTTTCTCGATTTCCTCTCTTTCTTTCGATTTTCTCTCTTTCTTCGATCTCGCTATTTTCTTGGTGCCGGAGCTCCGGAGAGCTCCGACGGTGTTAAGAGACGATGAAAAATGGTTTAGATTTCAGCGATGGGTAGCCTTTTCCGATGGGATTTCACCGATTCTTACTGTTTTTTTGCCCAAGCCCTCTCAAATCGATCTCTATTTCTCACCATTTACTCTCAATTTCTTTTTTTTCTATCTCGATTCACTCCCTCCTCTCTCTGTTTCTCCCTCTCTCATCACCCTACTCGCTATTCGTCTTCATCTCTTCTTGAACTCCACTGTACGTGCATGCGACGGTGAGAGAATGGTGAGTGTATTTGGTGAGGTGGTTGTGTGTGCTTGTTTTTTCGTGTAGCTGTGTGTGTTGCGAGGAAAAAAAATGGTGCGAGTGTGTATTGTGATGAAGAAGATGATGAAGTTTTGTGTGTGAGGTTGAGAAGATGATGCTCAATGCTCTCTTCTTATTTTGTTGCTGATCGTCCTTTTTTTTGTTGCTATTCGTGCCTTTTTTATTTCTTTGATTGTGAGAGTATATGTGTACTATGTAGAGTGAATTATGAGAGTAGGTGGGGCAGTGGGTACACGCGGATAGGGGTAAGGGGTAGGGTATGGGGTGGTGAGGTGGGGATAGGGGCAGGGTGTGATGTGGTTTATTTTGATTGGGTAGGTTGTTAGGATAAGATAGAATTAGTTAGGATAGGTTTTGTTAGGGATTTTATTGTTTTATTATTATTATTTTTTTGTATTTTATGAGGGTATAATAACACAGGTAAGGGTACACGGTAGGATAAAATAAGAATGGGTAAGAACGACATTGGGAGGGACGAAATTAGGTGTCTACACACCTATTTCCCCTTTACACTTGATCATCTATAGACGTGGGAAGAGCATTGAATCTCCCTTTTCAATTTCTTTTGGGTTTGTCACCTCAGTGGGATAGTTGGAATCAATTAGAAGTGCAAATCGCGTGAGTTTAGTTGGGAAATAGATAATCAGAAGTGTAAATTGGGTAAGTTTAGTTGGGAAATGGATAGTCAGAAGTGCAAATCGCGTGAGTTTAGTTGGGAAACCGATAATTAGAAGTGTAAATTGGGTAAGTTTAGTTGGGAAATGGATAGTCAGAAATGCAAATCACGTGAGTTTAGTTGGGAAACGGATAGTCAGAAGTGCAAATCGCGTGAGTTTAGTTGGGAAACGGATAGTCAGAAGTGCAAATCGTGTGAGTTCAGTTGGGAAACGAATAACAATGTGACGATTAGGATGAACGTATTGTATTGGAGTTTAACTAAATTTGAATTCATATTGGGATAAAGTATTTTCTATCAAATATGTGCATATCTAGGGAGCCACATATCAAGTGCAAATCGCCTAAGTTTAGTTGGGAAACGGGTATTTAGAAGTGCAAGTCTCGTGAGTTTAGTTTGGGAGCGGATTGCAATGTAACGATTAGGATGAATGTATTGTATCAGTTTAACTAAATTTGAATTCAAGTAGGGATAGAGTGTTTTCTATCAAATACGTGCAAATCGCCTAAGTTTAGTTGGGAAATGGATAATCAGAAGCGCAAATCGCATAAGTTTAGTTGGGTAGCAGATAATCAGAAGTGCAAGTCGCGAGAGTTTAGCTTGGAAATGGATTGCAATTAGCGATTGGGATGTACGTACTGTATTGGAGTTTAACTAAATTTGAATTCACATTGGGATAAAGTATTTTCTATCAAAGATGAGTTTGTTTCAAGATCGCGTAAGTTTAGTTGGGACACAGATCACAATATAACAATTAGGATGAACGTATTGTATAAGAGTTTTAAGCATATGAGTGTTGGCAAGAAATCGCAACTCTCGAAGGGGCCACCAACTGGGTCGAATCACTGTAGCATAACACCTTTTTACTCAACGACACAAATATTTTGGAGTATGACTCTTTACTCAATGACAAGCATATTGGAGTCTAACTAAATATGAATTCATGTTGGGATAAGGTGTTTTCTACCAAAGACGATTTGTTTCAAGTCGAAACTAATTAGAAGTGCAAATCGTGTAAGTATAGTTGGGAAACGAATCGCAATGTAACAATTAGGATGAACGTATTGTGTAGGAGTTTTACTAGATCTGAATTCATATTGGGATAAAGTGTTTTCTATCGAAGAATTGCAAATCGAGTAAGTTTAGTTGGGAAATGGAATAACGGATTATCATAAGTGCAAATTGTGTAAGTTTGGTTGGGAAACAGATTGCAATGTAACGATCAGGATGAACGTATTGGATTGGAGTTTAACTAAATTTGAATTCATACCGGGATAAGGTATTTTCTATCAAATATGTGCAAATCGCGTAAGTTTAGTTGGGAAACGGATATCAGAAGTGCAAATCGCGTAAGTTAAGTTGGGAAACGTATCACAATGTAACGATTAGGATGATCGTATTGTATAGGAGTTCTAAGCATGAGCGTTGGCAAGGAACTGCAATTCTCAAAGGGGCCACCAACCGATTGAATCATTGTAGCAAAACACCTTTATACTTGATGACGAACATACTGGAGTCTGACTAAATTTGAATTTATATTATAATATAAGTATTCTTTATGAAAGACAATTTTTGAATTTGGATGAATGAATATTTATCACTCTATTATAAACCCTTGTTGTTCTCTCTTCTGTTTCGTGAGTCCCGTACTTTGTATTTATATTCACCTATTTCCCCTTCACAGTTGTTCATCTATCGTTGTATCAAATCCTTTCCTTACTCAATGATGAACGTTCTAAAGTCTGACTAAATTTGAATTACTAGTGTGAAAAAAGTGTTCTCTCTCAAAAACGATTTTCATATCAAGTCTTACGAAACTTTTGATTTTGGATGAACAAATACTTATCATTGTACTATAATCCCTTTTATTTTCTGATAACTTCTTTCGAATAGACTTTACGTGAAACGAATCTAAATTATGAAACTATAATCCCTTTATATTCTCTGATAACTTCTTTCGAATAGACTTTACGTGAAACAAATCTAAATTATGAATACTGAACGTTCAATGACAAATTAAAAATAAATAAATACAAAACTTACTCCTTTTAATCAAGAAAATCAAAGTTGAAAATGAAAATAAAACTTTATTCAAATTTATCCAGTTTAAAATGAAATACTATAAATTTTGCCAAAACTACTATTTGAGCCTTTAGAACGTACATGATGAAATTTAACCAACGTGAGTTGTGGTGCAGCGGATAGGGTTGCTCCATCCTTAACCAGAGGTCGAGAGTTTGACCCTGAGCATGGAAAAAACTCTGTTGAAAGCGCTTCCCGACACAAATCCGGATTAATCGGACTCCAATGTGGATTCCGAACACCGAATGGGAAACTAAAAAAAATACATGATGAAATTTACACATAAATCGCAGTATCCCCGAGCCCGATTTACTTTGTACTGACCCCTTTTTAAAATTCCTCTTAAAAGTCCCCTCCTTCACATTTGCTCAAATCTCAATGCGGGTAACATTGTATTTCTTTTTCTAACTTTTGACATTTTGTAGGGTGTCTGATCCATGTATTGGAGTTCGACTAAATTTAAATTCACATAAAAAAGTGTTTTGTATCAAAGACGATGTGAGATTATTGATTTTTTTTTCAATCTTTTTTTTTTTTTTTTTTGAGTCGGTGCATGATGCACGTATTGAAAATCTGACTAAATTAAATTTTGCGTTAGCAGCCTTGGAGTAATAGTAAAGTTGATGTCATGTGACCAGAAGATCACGAGTTCAAGCCGTGAAAACAGCATCCGATAGACGTGCAACATATTAAAGTTTGATTAAATTTGAACTCATATTGGAATAAAGTGAGGAGAAGCATTGGAGTAACTGGTAAAGCTGTCACTATGTGTCAGGAGGTCGTGGGTGTCTGATACATGTATTGAAGTTCGATTAAATTTGAATTCACGTAAAAAATTGTTCCCTATCAAATACAATGTGAAATTACTGCATTTCTTTTCAATTTTTTTGGGTTTTCGCCGCCTTGGTACCGTTTGTGATCCACATATTGAAAATCCAACTAGAATAAAATTCACATCAGAAAGTTTCATATTGGGATGAAGTGTTCCCTATTAAAGACGATTCACGCATGGTGTGTGCAAACCTAGAACTTTCGAGTTTTGAAGAACGAGTAATTATATCACTCCATCACAGCTCCGTTCGGTTCTTTCTTTTATTTTATAGTAGCGAGAGCTTTTATAAACATATATATTTCCTTTCCCAATTCTCTAAAGACTCGTTTTAGTAATTCATAAACCCTCGTCTGAATAAGCTATGTTTATTGAAATGCTCTTTCGAGAAATGCTACTTCAAAATAAACTACTAGTTGTTGCTTTTCTCTTCTATATTTCGTCGGCGTGACTACCTTTATATGGAAATATAATAAAATCATGAGGGTGACGTGTATGCAACTTTGCTCCTACTTTAAAGTAGTTATCGATAAATTCTCGACTCACGTAAAATATATTAAAACAAGTGGAGAAATTAATAACAATGGAGAAAAGACAGTAACATCATTATAATATCAAGAGTAACAGTACTATTTAATTTCTATATTATAATTTATAATCCCTACATTATATTATCTCAATACTTCTTGTCCATATACCAAAGTCCAATTAACCTAAGTGGAAGATACATGCATGACTGCTTCACCATGAAGAAAAATAATTAAAAACTATAATTAGAATGTGCCATAATTAATTAATTAATGGATAATTAATTAACTTCAATTTGAAAAATACATTCAATCAAATCATGTCATAGATTTGGTCTTTAAAGATGTTCTTCAATATAATAAATTGAAGGCGGAATACATCGATGGTCTCTTAAATTTATCAGAATATTTTATTGAGTAAAGTATTTATACCTCGAATTAAATTTTAGTGTATTTTTGTCATCTATTTTAGCTGATGTGACGTCTTTTATTAACCTTTTTAGCTGACGTGGTCTCCATTTTATGTAATAAGGTGTCACATCAGCACAAAAAAGTGATAAATAATAGTACTCTTGTAAAGTTAGAGTGTGTCGTAACAACTTTGACCATAGTTTGAAGGTACTGAATGCTAATTTCGATTTTATTTAATATTTAAATTACGTCATATTTCATTGAAAATCCAAATACATGGTAGGTATTTCTAATAAATATATTTTAAATAATAATTTATCTACCTACTGAATGTTTGAATTTTTTTACAGAAACTCTAATTAAATATTCCAAAATGGTCAAGCTAGGTGGCTATTCCAAGATTTTTTAGTCTTTGTTTGAATAAATTGTTTGGTGAAAGGAAATTTAGATCAAAAAGGTCATTTCTAAAATTGAATAAAAAAATATTCTAATGTTTTAGAAGTCCATAGCACCCACTTAAAGACTTTTCTTCAAAGAAGAATAAGTTTAAAATTGATACAAAAAAATTCTTTTTATCTTGAATGGCAATTTCATTTTTTAAATATTTATTAAGTGAAGGGGGTAATAATTAACTTATTTTATTTTGTACTAATCAAATTAGAGAAAAATATATTTTCTCATCGCCCATTAATAGTTGTTAATTATTAACTTAATATATGTATATATATATATATTAAAAAAATAATAAATGCTAAAAATAATTTGCCACATCAGTCTTTTAAAAATAATTAATTCAACACTTTGAAAAATGTACTGAATAATGCTTGTAATTAATAACTAGGATAAAATCGGTAGAAATGAATAAATTATCTATTAATTTTGCAAATTGAATAAATAATATTCGATATGTATTTTTAATGTAGTGGACAAATAAAAATAAATAAATCGAGAGTGTAAAATTTATATTATTAACATATTATGGCATGTTCTAACATACTCCCTCCGTCTATCTTTGTGTTCACTTGTTGACTTGACAGACAACTTTATTGATATGTAAATTCAAATTCAAAATTTCTCATTAAAATAATAATTCCATGTACGTAGGGGACGGAGCTATCTCTTTGGCAAAAGGTTCATTCGAATCTCCTTCGATGGAGAATTACATTATTTATACATAATTAAAATTATTTTTATGTATTTATAGTAGGTATTGAACTGTCTTCGACTGGACTTTCTTCAATATTAAATCAATGGCGGAATCAAGATTTAAGGGTCGTGGGTGCTTGAAAGGTTCAAACACACTTACTAACACCCAAAGTATTAAGGTTCCTCCTAAAAATCAAAGTACCCAGTTATCTTCTTGATTTTATGAGTGTTTTTTTCATCATATACTAATTTTAATATATGTTTTTATATAATTATACCTATTCTATATCGGATTTAACGAGTGTCGGAGCACCACATTTTGGACTCTAGGTCTGCTCATGTATTAGACCCCCTTAATTGAAATTCTGACTCCCCTTCTGAATTCATCGCAGATTTAATCATTTTTTTAATTTTAAAGAGTAAATGCACTGTTTTCACTCTGAACTATAAATGAAATTGTTGAGACACACCCAACTTAAAGGGGGTCCTATTACCCCTGGACTAATTAAAATCATATTTTTGGTAATCTCAAGTGCCTACGTGGCACATACGTGTGCCTACATGGACCTTCAGTATGGTGATTTACGCAGTGTGCCACGTAGACCTTAAGGTAGCAAAAAATACGATTTTAATTAGTTCAGGATGGTAATAGGATCCACTTTAAGTTGAAGTGTGTCTCAAGGAAATAATACATTTTCTCTATTTTAAATAAAACAAAATCTTTTTTGATTTAATTTTTTATCTAATGAGAGAAAATGCTTTTCATAACGCGCTGCAATTGTAGGTGTTTTCCACTCGCTCTCTCCATCCGCCACGTCACCAATAATACGTCATTTGACCAAATTCTATTGGCCCACAAACGTGTCTTCACTAGATTAACCAATAATAAAGCGAGTACTTACTTTTTTCTCTACTCGCGAGCGTTTGCTTAACATAAAAGGCCCTAAAAGGTAATCCGGGTGCGTAACATTTTACATAGCTTTACCTTATATTTTTACGAGAGATTTTTTGCTTAACAAAAAGGCCCTAAAAGGTAACCCGTGCACGTTATGCACAAGGTTCGAGAAAGGATCCCACCATAAGAGTGTATTTTATGCATCCTTATCTTACATTTTTTGTTTTGAACCGGGGATCTATCAGAAACAATCTCTCTACTTCTTCGGAGGTAGCGGTATGGACTGCGTACATCTTACCCTCTCCAGACCCACTTTATGAGAATACACTGAATTTGTTGTTGTTGTTATCTTATATTTTTACCAAAGTTTTTTTGCTTAACAAAAAGGCTTTACTTGCCGAAATTCTATTTAGAAACACGAATTAAGTAATGTTTCGATTGCCACTTTAAGGGGTTGTTCGGTAAAAAATGTATAAGAATAATGTAAAATTTTGATGTATTAATAATGTATTTAGTAGTAATTTTTGTGTTACCTATGCTTGCATTAGTTGTGTGATTTGATGTATTAAAACATAATTTCTATAAAAAATATTTTTTACAAAAATAGCCTTCATATATTATGGAAAGAATGTGAAAAGTTTTTTGAGAGATAATTATATTGTTAATCATGTTAATGCATATATTAAAATTCAAATAAAATATTCTAATAAGTTTAACAGGTGTGTACTTGTTTCTAGTTAATCTAAAGCAATTCTTTAGAAAACTTTAATTGAAGATCTTTTATTAAATAAATCTTATCAATGATGTTATGAGAAATTCTACACCTCATATAGCTATGAAAATTATAATTTTTTGAAGTTGGAATTTTATTTGGCTATGAGTACTTGTGTTTGGATATTTACTTGTTCAGTTTTACAAAAATAAATTTTTACTAAAGTGAAATAATTCTTATGATCTAACAACACTATTTTCAGTAAAGTGAAATAATTTTTTTTTAAAATAAAAAAATTCGCATGATCAAATGCCTACTAAATATGAAGAATACTATTTATATAATTATTTAATATTAATACTATCAGTAGCATAAGAAAAATAAAGTAATAGAATTCTCTTTAATTACTGAACTAAACAAATAAAAGGGAGGAACTTCAAATACTTATAGCGCGGCAATGGAGGGAAAATACAAAAAAAATTTTAAAAAGAAAAAAATTTAATTGAATTTCTTTAAAAATTGAACAATACTGTTCTATCACACCTATAAATAAACAAATGGAAATTGAATAACAGTAGAATTCTTCCTTTGTTTCTCTCTCTATTTTTTTGAAATCTCATTGCAGCTGTTTTCTAGAGAGAGAAAGTTTGCAGTAATGGCGTTGTTATCGTTCCTAGGGAGACTTCTCTTTGTATCAGTTTTCGTTTTCTCCGCTTATCAAGAGTAAGAAACTGTTCAGATCTACTCTGTTTTTGTACATTTTTATACAAATTTGTGAAGTATTTTTTGATTATTTTATGGTTTGTTGTGGTAGCTGTATGGTTTATTGAGCTATTTAAAGTTAGCTAGGTTTGGATCTAGTTGGATTTGGAGCTGAGGTTATGGAATTTGATCATCGTGGCTACTTCTTCAATTTCTGCTATGTTTAATAATATACAAATTTGTGAAGTATTTTTTGAGTTTTTCATAGCGATGCTTTGGTTTATTGTGTTTTTTAAAGTTAGCCAGTTGGATTTGGAGCCGAAGTATTACAATTTGATAAGTTAATTGTTCGATTTTACTAATGTCTATACAGGTTTTTTTAGTGTTAATTGAGTTCTTCGTCGCGATGATTTGGTTTTTGAGCTGTTTAAACTTAGCTAGTTTTGGATCTAGTTGGCTTTTGATGAGCGAACCTGTTTTTTTGGAGCTGAATTATTAAAATTTGATAAGTTAATTGTTTGATTTTACTATTGTTGATACAAGTTTTTGTAGTGTTAATTGAGTTCTTCATTGCGATGATTTGGTTTGTTGTGTTATCTGTATGGTTTATTGTGCTATTTACAGTTAGCTAGGTTTGGATCTAGTTAGATTTGGAGCTGAGGTTATAGAATTTGATCATTGTGGCTAATTGTTCA
>NC_061114.1:1390107-1395335 GCF_002878395.1 Capsicum annuum
TGCAAACTGTTGCTACAAAAATACAAATACATATGATTTTTACTGCCCTTATGATCGATATGTATTTTGTATTTTTGCAAACTGTTGCTACAAAAATACAAATACATATGCTACAAAATGTAATTTGATAAAAGTTTTGTTATTTTTTGTAATTTAATATTTAAGTATGCTACTTTATGTATTTTTTCCTAATAAGTATAGTTAGTAGAAGTACTTTGAATGAGCATTGAATCTCTAATAATAGAGGCTAATTCTCATTCATACGATCGATCGGAGGAAGAGAGTGGATCGAGCGATCGAATTTTTACGAGCATTGACGAGTTTTAGAGTGTCTGTTAAGGACGTTAGCGCATAACTCAGAGAGACCGTCACTCCATGCACCTTCATGTACATGTAATGTTCAAGTGTACTACGATCGTATAGCAAGCATGGTTGGTGTGTATGTACGGTCAAACCTCTCTATATCGTCACTTCGTTATAACAACATTTAATTATAGCAGTTTGATTTTCTTCGGAATTGATTTTTCATGTTATATTTTACTTCTCTATAATGACATTCTATGTATAACGACAACGACGACTATTATAGTGGTAGACTCTTTGTAAAATTGTCTCTGTATAACAACAAACTCAAACATTATGTAATAGTATTTTATAAGAAATATATTATGTACGAAATAAAATATCAAAATTTTTATGGTAATCATCATTATCGTCATGTAGACATTAAGTTTCAAGTACGAGTATCTAATTTAAAGAAAAAATTTGTATTTAAATGGTGTAAAACAGTAATTTCATAGCTTTACTAGAAAAATGCTGCTAATGTTTACTTTTTTTATAGTCATGCTTTTTATAGTTTTGCATACTTTTATTTATAACAGTTAGATAAGAGTTCAACGTCAAATGTCAGTATACATATATAACAACAACATTTCTCTATAACAGTTATGAAAAATCCTTGGTAGAAAGCGCTACCCTCGAATGGGCCCTACCCGACGTGAATTCGAATTAGCCGGACTCCAATATGGGTACCGGACACCGAATGAAAAACCAAAAAAGAAAAAAACCCTACATGGCTTCATTTTATATATAATCCGTTTGACAAAACTTTTAAAACTAACTAATTTTTTGAGAAGTGATTTTCAAAAAAATTACTTTTGTAAGAAATAATTTGTGTCTGGATAATAATTTTTTAAATATATTTTTGAGTAATAATTAATATTTGATCAAACTTTTTCAGAGTTCTTCTAAGTGTATTTTTCTCAAAAATACTTTCAAAGAAAAATTATTTTTTTAAGTTCATGAAAAACAACTCATGCTACTTTTTCGAAATACTTATTTTCTCCCAAAAATTGAGCTAAACACCTAACGTTTTCAAAATACATATTTTTTTTTTGAAAAAAAAATTACTTGGGTATAATCCCCCCCTCCAATTGGTCATCCATATAGTGTTAGCATAATTTTGTGTTAAAATCTGACAAAAGAAAGGCTAATTTAACTGCAAGTTGTTTAGGCAGTTATTTGCTTCTTAATCACAATTAAATTTTAAATGTGAAAACAATTAACTTTAAACGTTATATATTCTTAGTGGATAATTTTTATAATCACATACATGTTTAAGATTGCAAAATTTAAAAAATTTATAGTCACACGAATGCCGATTCATAATTAAATCGCATGTTTTAGAGCCTTCATTTTTTTTTAAACCCCTTATATATATATATATATATATATATATATATATATATATATATTAATTCAAATTATAATATCACATTAAATCAAAATGGAGGAAGTATTATTTTCCAAGTATTGTTCAAACTATATCGTATTTATAAATACTATGCAATGATCTCAGGTATTGGCGGAGCCGGAATTTCAACTAAGAGGGTTCAACACCTACTATAGACATATAAAAAATAATTTTAATGGTGTATAAATGATATATTTTTCCGTCGAAGGGGGTTCGGATGAACCCTTGATGAAAGACTGGCTCCGCCCCTGATCTCATGATTCGTTTTCTTTAATTTCATTTTTTTCATATATTAATTGTGTGAAGGGGATCTTTGGAATAACTGGTGAAGTTGTCTCTATGTGATCAAGAAGTCACACATTAGATCAAGCCGTAGAAACATTTTTTGATAAAAATACAAAATAAGACTGCGTACAATAGATTCTTGTGGTCCGGTTCTTCTCCGAATCTCGTGAGTAACAAAAGTTTTAGTGCATCGGACTATTTTTTTTTCTTTTATTTTAGGGTATATTAATAATATGCTAAATTATGCAAAAAGAATTGTGTGTGGTTCCATCATCAAATCTTTTTATTTTTTATTGGACCTGAAAATATGCCTAGAATAACTTAGAAAAGTGATTTATACAATTTTTTTTTTATTTAATATGTATAAATAATCTATTCAATAATCATTAATGCTAAACAAATCTATTGAGTTGTTCTAATCTTGTTGGATAGAGTTACTTAATATCTGTTGCTGGTCAGAGATAGTTGGTAACTCGTGGATTTAGTCGGGGTGCGTGAACGCTGCCCATACACCACGATTATAAAAGAAAAACCATATTGGACTACATACGCAACAATAACAAACTTAGTGTAATTTTACAAATGAAATATGGAAAGAATGGCGTGTATACAACCTTATCCCTACCTCGTGAAGATAGAAAAACTGTCTCTGACAAACTTCCGGTTCAAGTATATACATACATACATACATACATACATACATACATACATATATATTACAATATTAAACACCCTTTTTATTCCTTTTTCTAATTAAATATTCAAGAATAATTGTATCCATTCTTTAAATATTCAAGAATAATTGTGTCCTTTCTTTAAATCTTCACTCAAAAGTATTTATTTTCTTTACACTAAAAAAGAAACATATTCTATATATATCTTCACCACAAGAATATTTTTGATTAAGAACAAGATCCCAAATATCTAATAAATTAGAGGAATAGAACCCCATTCTTAATTCCACATTAATTTTCTATATTTAGCTACTAAAATATGGTCATTATTTTTCAAAAATAAATAGGGCATTTTTTGCAAAGTTATTATATATGGCTATGGAGAAATTCAAACCTCATCTTCTTATGATTTTAGCTCAAATTTGTTACACTTTTTTGTATTTCATTACTCAAGCTTCATTCAATCATGGGATGAATCCACATGTCTACGTAACTTATCGACACATCGTGGGAGGTCTATTTATGTTACCGTTCGCCTATTTTCTTGAAAGGTACGTACTTATAACTAACACTCGATAGATGTTAATGATTTTAGCTATATATACTGACAATGAAAATAACCTTTTTATAACTTATCGACATGTTGTGGGAGGTCTATTTATGTTACCGTTCGCGTATTTTCTCAAAAGGTAAGTACGTATAACTAACACTCTGATATATGTTAATGATTTTAGCTATATATACTGACAATGAAAACAACCTTTTTATAACTTATCAACACGTTGTGGGAGGTCTATTTATGTTACCGTTCGCCTATTTTCTCGAAAGGTACGTACGTATAACTAACACTCAGTGTATTTTTAGGATTTTAGGTATATATACTAACAATGAAAAGACCTTTATATAACTTATCGACATATTGTGGGAGGTCTATTTATGTTATCGTATTTTCTCGAAAGGTACGTACGTATAACTAACACTCAGTATATGTTAAGGATTTTAGCTATATATACTGACATTGAAAAAACCTTTTATTAACTTGTCATGTTGTGGGAGGTCTATTTATGTTACCGTTTGCGTATTTTCTCGAAAGGTACATATGTATAACTAACACTCGATAGATATTCAAAATTTTAGCTATATATACTGACAATGAAAAGACCTTTTTAGACTATAACGACAACAACAATACCATATTCAGTGTATTCCTATATAGTGGGGTTTGGGAAGGGTAAAGTGTATACCACTACCTCCGGAGAAGTAGAGAGGTTGTTTCTGGTAGACCCCCGGCTTGAACAAAAGGACAGTAAACAAAGTCGTAATAAAACATGAGACAAGATGAAATAACAAAAATAAGACACCGACAGAGTAGTACTATACACTATCTAACCGAAAGCACACACCTCACCCAACCCTCCTAGCTAGAAAAACTCCAACCCACGTGCAAAGCCCTACGACTAATACCAGCTTGGCTATACCAAGATACTCCTATCTACTGGCTACGACTCATCCGCACGCACTAGCCCTCCAACCTAATTCACGTCCTCCATACCTTCCTATCTACGATCATATATATCCCCAGTAAGCTGTAACTGCTCCATATCATGTCTAATCACCTCCCTCCAGTATTTCTTCGACCTACCTCTACCTTACCTGAAACCATTCAGCCAACCTCTTACACCTACAAACTGGGTCATCAGTATCCCTCCACGAAGGACATTTTTTTTATGAACTTTGTATGTCAAGCACATAATTATGATTTACCTTTGAGTAACGAGAGTCTTATTGACATTCTTAAACTTGTGTACTACATACAAAATAAAAAAGGATAATTACTTTTTTGATCCTTTATTATTAATAATTATGTTTTTTTTCCTTGAAATATTTATTTATTTATTTTTTGCAGAGGAATAAGACCAAAGTTAACTATGACTTTGCTATTGGAGTTCTTTGTACTTTCTCTACTAGGGTAATTAAGCTCAATTAAACATCATTAATTATCCTTTTGAAATATAATTTTTTTGAAGCAAAATATAATACTAACTTTTTTTTTGTCATTAATTTTTTCAGAGTGAGTTTAACATTAAACATGTATTTTGTGAGCTTGAATTTCACTTCTCCAACTTTTGTGGCTTCTATGCTCAACACTATTGCTGCACTCACTTTTGTATTGGCAGTAATACTCAGGTAATTATTTAATTAATTAATTAATTAATTAATTTTTTTGTTGCTTAATTAAGTTTATTAATTACCTAATATATGACTAATTAAGCTTGCTTAGTCTTCCTTCATGTATTATGTTAATCTTGGACTAATTAAAACCGTATTTTTGGCAACCTTAAGGCCTACGTGGCACACTGGGTGAATCAACATACTAAAGGTCCATGTAGGCACATGTATGTGCCACGTAGGCACATGTATGTGCCACGTAGGCACATGTTGCTAAGAATATGATTTTAATTAGTCCAGGGGTAATAGGACCTTTTAAATTGGAGTGTGTCTCAACAATTTCGTTT
>NC_061114.1:1398335-1419097 GCF_002878395.1 Capsicum annuum
GGGTAATAGGACCTTTTAAATTGGAGTGTGTCTCAACAATTTCGTTTATAGTTCAGGGTGGAAATAGTCCATTTTCTCTTTTATATTTGACACTGTCCAAATATAACATATTCCTACATGAATGAACAAAAACACACATTTTAATTGATCAGAAATGGTTAAATTTTTGTCACCCTTTTGTGCTGACGTGACACCTTTATTACATAAAATCAGGGGCGAACCTACACATATTTTTGGGATGCTTCGGCACTCATTAAACTCGACGCGGAATAGGTATAACTACATAGAAAATATATGAAAATAGTTATAAATTATATAAAAGCACTTACTAAAACAGAAAGTTGGTTGGGTGCATCACTACATTGACATTTAGGTTGATCTTAAGACTCTTCCTTAGTAGGTGTGCCCCGGTTTCAAACCTGGTTGAGGCGATTTTTTATTTTTTTCTATAATAAGCATCCACAATCCTTATATGCATAAAATGGAACCCATATCAAAGGTGCCGCGTTAGCTACAAACGTTGACAAAAAATGCCACGTCAGTTAAAAAGGTTGACAAAAATACGCTAAAATTTAGTTCAAAGGTAATAGAAATTCGGTGAAGTTGGAAGTGTGTCGTAACAAATTTGTTCATAGTTCAGAGGTACTAGATAGTTTACTCTTAAGTAATATATTACCAGGACCAAACTCAGAATTTACCAATAACTTCGAAGACCAAAAGTACTATTATTCCTTAATCAAATTACCAATAAATGCTTATCAAGATTTTTACTTGTAATTAATTACCTAATAAGTGACATAATTTTGTAAATATTTTTTTATGCAATCATGGTATATACACTACTAGAAAAGTGATTGCCCCATCGAAAATGTTTTCGATGGGTTTTTAATTAGAAATTCTTTAACAATGAGCCAATTTCTGATGAGAAGTATGTCGAAATTTCATTTTTTTTAGTAGTATCAGTAGGGGTGGGTGTTTGGTATTCGGTTCGGTATTTTCAAAGTTTGGGTTCGGTAATTCGGTAATCAGTATTTGAACGTAGATACCACATACCATACTTATAAATATCGGTTTGGTAATTCGGTAATCGATAAATTAAATTTCAGTTCTTGGTAATACCATATTAAAGTTAGAGATGTGCAAATGTACATTTAAACATCAAAAATTATATTTAATAGAAACCTTATTTAGTTTTCCTTTTGTTGCTTTTTACGAACATATTACAAAGGTCCAAGAGATTCTTTGGGATGACTAATACTATTGTCTATTGGGTTGGTTAAACATATTGCATATATATATATATAGAGAGAGAGAGTCGGAGCCAAAATTTTAAGTAAGGGGATTCAATATTCAAAGAAAACTAAGTCGAAAGGGGTTCAACACCTACTATAACCACATAAAAAATAATTTTAATCATATCTAAATAATATATAATATATTTTTCCGTCGAAGGGGGTTCGGACGAACCCCTAAAGAGGGCTGGCTTCTCCTTTCTCTCTCTCTCTATATATAAATCGGTATTAATATCTTGTATCAAATCCAATCCCGAATACCGAAATGTTGAAATCTTACTCCCAAATACCATACCAAATAACGAATACCAAATTTTTCAATTCGATTCGGTAATTCGATTTTCGATATTTTATGCCCAGCCCTAAGTGTGAGTTTAAAGTCTGATTAAAAATATTTTTTTTTTCTTTTTTGATATTGTAGGTTGGAAGTTGTTAATGTACAAGATCCTAGAGGAATAGCAAAAGTGATAGGGACATTGGTTTCTTTGGGTGGGGTTACGATAATGACATTGTATAAAGGAGTTATTTTGAAGAATTTATGGCATCCTATCATTTATATTCATCAAGGAGGAAACAATGTTGTGAAGGAAAATTGGGTGAAAGGTTCAATTTTGACTGTTGCTAGTTGCATTGCATGGTCCATATGGTTCATCATGCAGGTCATTTTACAAAAATCTTGTCCATTTTTGACTAGTTTTGTAACTATATAAGTTGTTTTACGATGGTTATAGGGTTTGGGGGTGAGGGGTGGGTGGTTGTGGTGGGGTGGTGGTGGAGGTGGGGGGGGGGGGGTCTCCCAACGCCCTATTTTGCATGTGTTTGATGGTATGGAGATGGTATCATGTTTTCTATGTTTCTTGATTTTTGTTTGGAGGGGGTCCCTATTTTGTATGTGTTTGATGGTACAGAGACGTTATCGAGTGTTTCCTATATATGTTTTTATGTTTCTTGATTTTTGTTTGGGGGTTGGGGTCTCTTGACGCCCTATTTTGCATGTGTTTGATGTTACGTGGGGGTGCCTGACGCTCCTATTTTGAATGTGTTTGATGGCATGGAGACGTTATCGAGTGTTTTCTATGTGTTCTTATGTTTCTTGATTTTTTTTTTGTGGGGTGGGGGGGGGGTGTGTGGGGGTGGGGGGGTTAAGGGTTCGCTTGGAGAGGGGGTGTAGTTGTGGGTCCCGACAGACTCATTTAAAGCGAATCCAAGAATTGAAACTTATGTGTTAGGCCGTGTCCTTGCGTGCCTATCACGATCTTCCAATTTTGGGTCGTGACACGCTCACAGGGGTGGAGCTAGCTAGAAGGCAACTTATAGGTTTATATTTAGTAGCATTTGAAATCGTTATCGTAGACTTCAGAATCTATAAAGTTCAAATTCTGAATCCGTCTCTTACATCCTTTGAATTTCATAGGCTTACACATTGAAAAGATATCCAGCACAATTGTCACTGACAACATGGATGAGTTTTGTAGGAGCAGCACAATCAGCTTTCTACACAATCGTAGTGCAACATAAAAGAGTTGCTTGGACTATTGGTTTCAACATTGATTTTTGGTCTATAATGTATGGGGTAAGTAAGGGTCAAATCATCTCTTGCAAAATATATTGCTCGGATTCTTTAAAAATGTTATAGAAAGCATGTCAGATCGAGTAAAGCATCTAGTATCTCTCTGAACTATGACCAAATTTGCAACGACACGCTCCAACTTTACGGGGGTCCTATCACCGCTGAACTAAATTTTAGCGTATTTTTTTCAACCTTTTTAGTTGATGTGGGCCCCATTTTGTGTTATAAAGGTGCCACATCAGCACAAAAGGGTGACAAAAATATGCTAAAATTGAATTCAAGAGAGGTAATAGGACCCTGTGAACTTAGAGTGTGTCGTAGCAACTTTGATCATAGTTCGGGAGGGTACTGGATGCTTATCTCTGTCAAATCTCTAAAAAGATCACACCTTTTGGAGGATCCGATACAAACATGACAATATTTTTGGAGAATTCATCAAATTATTGTCAAATTATCTCTTGCAAATATATTGCTCAGATTCTTAAAAAATGTTATCGAAAGCATGTCAAATCGAGTAAAACATTTAGTCCCTCCCTGAACTATGACCAAATTTGCAATGACACACTTCAACTTCACGGGGTCCTATTACCCCTGAACTAAATTTTAGCGTTTTTTGTAACCTTGTTAGCTGACGTGACACCTATTGTCAACCTTTTTAGTTGACGTGACACCTTTGACATGGGCCCCATTTTATGTAATAAAGGTGTCACGTCAGCACAGAAGGGTGACAAAAATACGCTAAAATTGAATTCAAGAGAGGTAATAAGACTCCTGTGAAATTGGAGTGTGTTATAGCAACTTTGATCATAATTCGGGAGGGTACTGAATGTTTATCTCTGTCAGATCTCTAAAAAGATCACACCTTTTGAAGAATCCAATACAAACGTAACAATATTTTTGAAGAATTCGAGCAACGTAGTTGTATAGTGAAATTCCTTTTATTTGGTTGTGACAAGCTTTCACATTTTTCGAGAAAAAGGTTTGAAATATACCTAAACTTTGACGAAATTTGCTGTAACACGCCTTAATTTTGCGGGGGTTCTATGACCCCCTCGACTATCTATTACCCTAATTCTGTAGCATATATTTGCCCACCTGGACCACTACGTGAATGCACGCACATTGAGCGCGTAAGGGTCTGAAGTGGTTCAGCTGGACAAATATATGCCACAGAAATACGGTAATAAATAATCTAGGAGAGTCATAGAACTCCCGCAAAATTAAAACGTGGTACAATAAATTTCGCCTAAATTTAAATATATTTCTGACTCTTTTCCATTTTGTTGTACTTAATGCAGGGTATAGTAATTTCTGGTTTAGTGGTTTTTATTCGATTATGGTGCACAGAGCAAAAGGGACCTGTTTTTGTGACAATGTTCAATTCACTAGCAACAATATTAGTGGCAATTTTAGCATACTTTATTTTTGGTGAAAAGCTATTTATGGGAAGGTAAAAAACTCTTTTTTACATGATCAAATATAGAAAAATTTCAAGTAATTTCTATTTTTTTTTTTGAGATAAGCATTCAGTACCCTCTCGAACTTCACAGGGGTTCTATTAATCTCAAATTCAATTTTAGCATATTTTTGTCATCCTTTTGTGCTGACGTGACACTTTTATTTCATAAAATGAGGCTCACATTACGTGTCATGTCAGCTAAAAAGGATGACAAAAGGTGCCGTGTCAGCTAAAAAGGATGATAGAATACACTAGAATTTAGTTTCGGGTAAATAGATCTCCGTGAAGTTGGAGTGTATCATAGCAAACTTGGTCATAGTTCGAGGGTACTAGATACTTTAATCATTCTATTTTGTTTAATATAAGTCGAAATGAGCTTATTTAATGAAGCGACACGATCAGTGAGGATTCATATTGTTAACCTCAACTTTCTTGGGATTGAAGCATAGTTGTGTTATTGTGGAAGCCTCATGCACTAAAGACAACAACAAACTACACCTCAGTCCCAAACGAGTTGCGGCCAGTTATATGAATCCTCACAATCAGTGGCAGAGCCAACATCTTAACTAAGGAGGTTCAAAATCGAAAAATGTGAATAAAAGAACTAGTCGAAGGGAGTTCAACGCCTGCTGTATATACATGAAAAATAATTTTAAGCCTGTATAAAAATATAATTTTCCGCCGAAGAGAATTCGGATGAACCCCCTCACTATTAGCCCGCTCCGCCACTGTTCACATCTTCATTTAAGCTCAACTCATGTCATCATCATGACTAGTCGTATTATGCCAAATAAATTAAAACTGAGGAAGTATAGAACAATGAATTCATTTATATTTTTTTTAAATAATTGACACTTTTTTGTTTTTTCAATTTTTCAGCATCATAGGAGCAATAATAGTCATTGTTGGACTTTACTTGGTCTTGTGGGGAAAAGAAGATCCAAAATCACAAAGAAAAGATGAAGAAAAATGTTGCACAACAAAAATAGAACATCAAGAAGACAATATGATGAAGAAATTCCAATTAGAATAGGAAGATTGCGTATAATAAATTCTTGTGGTCCAGTCCTTCCTCGAACCTCGTGCATGGCGAGAACTTTAGTACACCCGTCTCTCTCTCTTTTTTTCTCTCCTTAGAATAGGAAGGTTGAAGAACTTCCAATAGCTTATTGTTCTCAAGAATAATAAAAACCAATAAAAAAAAATTAGTATTGACGGAAAAATTCATGGTAGGAAACGCTTCTACCTTATTTTTTGAGTCCATTATCGAAGAGGGAAGATTGCAAAAATGATATTTACTTTGCCTCAAAATACTTATTATATTTTGCTTTTCGAGAGTTAACCTGCATGAACTTAGATCAATAAGATGTATTTTTTTTTTTTAACCATATGACAACTATTACAACTTATAGTACCACCAACCAAGTGTACCATGAACAACATTATCAATCATGTGGATAAATCATCACAAACACCAATGGTTAAAACATAAACTAATTAGACAAAAACACTTGAACATACACACCAATTAGACATCATGATAGTTCTGCCAAATTTGGACAATGGTACAAATTACAAAAACAACATATCCAGCAGTGTATTCTCATAAAGTGGGGTCTGGGGAGGGTAAAGTGTACGCATACCATACCACTATCTTAGGTGAAGTAGAGAGGCTGTTTCCGATAGATCTCCGGCTTAGAATCAATAACAGTATAGCAAACACAAAACATGAAAACAAATAACAAAAAGGATATCACACCGCTAGATAATAAAAGAAACAAGACATCCACAAGGTAATGTTATAAACTAGCTATTCGAAATCATAAACATCACCAAAACACCACGAACAAAAGACTACAAGAAACTACAGTCACAGGTACCAATTGTCATCGGCAAAATAAAAGTTGGCTTGCAAAATAACTAGACATTAAGCTACATTGTTTGTTACATGCCCATCGGAAACAACCTCTTCTACTTTCCCATGTGGAAGGGCTCTCGCTCAACAGATCAAAGGTACGCCGATGATAAAAGGCTGATGACTCCCAAGAGCTCTTATCGACGGAGTCGTTTGGCACTTCGATGTCGACTCATCACATCCTGGGGTTGAAGAAGGTCCCAAGGGTTCGGTTGTTCGCTGACTCAAGTGGTACGTGAGTTGGGTTTAGAACGTCGTGAGACAGTTCGGTTCCTATCTACCGTTGGTGTTGAAGGGAGAACTGCGAGGAGCCAACCCTAGTACGAGAGGACTGGGTTGGCCGGGCTAACTTATGGTATACCGGTTGTTATGCCAATAGCAGCTAAGGTAGCGGTATGGACTGCGTACACTCTACCCTACCCAGACTCCACTTTGTGGGAATTCACTATGTTTTTTGTTGTTGTTGTTGTTTGTTACATACCCAAATATCAACAAAAACAACTTGATCATAGAAATCTAAGATGTTTTCTTGATTGAAGATTTATCATTTCATGCACCTGGTTTGAACTTCAAGAGCCTTTGATCTTGCTTGCACAACACTTTGCGTTGGGAGCTCTCGTTAGATAATCGCCTTCTTTCCTTCTCGCTTCAAGTCCTTGACGAGTTTGTATCCAATATCACCCGCGATCTTAGCAGAATTCAACACCTTACGTGTGCAGACCGGTCTACTGCTAGACATTCCTTGATGTAAAATGTTGCAGAACAGCAGCAACTCAATCGAAAAAATGACATTGGATGAAATGACATCAAAGAACTAATAATAACACAACACTAAGATTTCACGGGAGTCTTCTACTTTATCTTACACTATACCTCTTTGGTAAAACGCCAACATTGACTTCAGCGTACAGTCCTTAGGCATACAACACAACTGTAATTACTTTAGTTCAAAGTCACTTTAACTGACGAATAAGCCTTCCTCAAACTAGAAGCAGGGAGAGAGCGTTATACAAACGCTTCACTTTCCTGCTTTGTATCTCTCATTGTTCGTTATTGAACTGATATGACATTAGCAAGTAGTCATGGAACATAACTATATATGTTCTCGAGAGTCATCATACACGTTTATAATGGGCGTGGATGACTGAAAACTGAACCAACTACTAAACAACTACTGCTATCCAAGAACGAAGAAGTATTCGACTCTACAGCTTCAGAATGTGACTTTGAATTCTTGCTGCTGTGATATGAAACTGTTGATTTATCCTTCGCGTTAGCTTCTCGGCTTCTATAGTAGCTGTTAAGTCCTTAGTTTTGATGATTGACGAATTATTTGTTAGGACCTGGTTCCTGATGAATATGTGATGGCTAAGCTGCAACTATTTAGGGACCTGGTTGACCGCATTCATGTCGCTGTCATGCATGGCTGGACGATAGTACAAAAGTTGGTGAGAAAGCTGCTGCATTTTTTGTTTCAACCAATGAGACTCGTCCTAGGTTTTCACGTCTCATATATATTGCTCATCTTCCACAACAAGAAAACCAAAGCTTCCATATACTCGCAACAAGAAATTCTTTGAAGCTCTTGAATCAAAGCCTCACTCTCAACAACGGATCGGACCTGCTTTCTCACACGTCGTGTCTTATGTTCTTGTTGTAATTGAGTCTTCGTATTTCGATTATAAACGTTGCCTACTGTTGTATTCCAGTTCTGAAATCAGTGTTGTCATCTAGAGTTAAGGTGATTATGAAGCTAGAGTTAGCTTGTTGATTCAGTTAGAGTTAGCTGGGTCTTGGTGCGGTAGAGTTATTGCATGTTTCTCTTTGTAATACAACTATTACTAGGAGAAGGAGAGGAGTTTCCACGTAAATATTGTTGTGTTTCTTAGTTGTTTATTTTACGTCCTGCAGTGTTGAGTCTCTTGCTATATATGTTTGTTTGCAGCTCATTCATCATGCTTGTTATGAAACGGACAGGAATAAGCAATACCACAAAACGAAGGAAAACAAGAACACACACAACTTTACATGGAAATCCTTAACGTGAAAAAACCACGGACAAAGGAGGAGGAAATCCGCTATAATGGAGAGGAATATAACGCGGAGACAAAAGTCTCAATGACGTATATCAACCGTCCAAAGCCGATCCACTAAATCGCACTTATATAATACGTGCGAACAAAACAAGTCCTATCGGCCCCATAAAAAATCACAAACATGGGTCACACCGCAAACTTTTCAGGACCGAATCAACAAAATTCGAGTCACAACTAAAACCCACTACCCCTTACACTAAATTCGGGTCACAAAATTCATTGGGAGTATATTTGTTCCTTTTCCGTTTTAGTTTTTTTATTCCGAATAATTAATAAAAACCCACTACTCCTTTCACTAGCGGTAGGGACATATGTGTATCCAAAGTATGACGGAAGGTATATACGCACAATTAGGATGAATTAACAAAAAAAAATAAGGAAAATGATCAAATTGTTCTTTTTACTTTATATGCTAAAAATACATTAAAAAAATATTAACTATATGATACTTGTATTATTTGCTAATTGCTTACGAAACAAATCATATGTCATTAAGGCTCTAAGCAATAATTGTAAAAGGTGCACTTATTCCTCAATCTTCCCAATGAGAATGAGATAAAAGTATTCAGTAACCTCGAACTATGATTAAAGTTGCTACAACACACTCTAATTTTACAGGGATCCTATTACCCTCGAACTCAATTTTAGAGTATTTTTGTCACTCTTTTGTATTGACGTGACACCTTTATTACATAAAATGAGATTCACAACAGCTAAAAAGGTCGACAAAAGATGTCATGTCAGCTAAAACGATTGACAAAAATACGTAAAAGTTTAGATTGGGGGGTGGGTAGTAGGACCCCCGTGAAATTAAAGTGTGTCGTAACAAATTTGATCATAGTTCAGGAGTACTAGATGCTTTACTCAATGAGAATTTGTCAAAATCCTTACATCGGTTTCTAGATCCGCCCCTGCTATACTACGACCAATGTATATAACTTAAATTCTAAACGAAAACTATAAGAACGACAAAGTTTTTGGGGTGTCATCAATTTAGATAGATTCATAATTTGAACTTTATAAATTTCTAAGCATGTCTCAAATTAATATACTATAGTAACAATTGCATTTACAACTAAATATTTATCGATATTTAGTAAATTCCTCTCACTAGCTCTCTCTCTCTCTACACACACACCAGAGACGGAGCTTGAATTTTCACGAAGGAGGTTCAAAATTTGAAAAAAAACTAATCGAAAAGTCTACATCTATTATATATACATAAAATATAATTTTAGTAACGTATAAATAATATAATTTTCCGCTGAAGGAGGTTCGGTGAATCCCCATTACACATGCTTACTCCACCCCTCACACGCACACATATAATTTTCCGCACACACACACATATATAAAATTTTCCGCTGAAGAGGGTTCAGTGAACCCCCATTACACATGCTGGCTCCGCCCTTGACACACACCCACAAACACACACTCATATAGGGGTGTTCATGGTTTGGTCGAAAACCAAACCGAACTGCGAACTAAACTAAATCGAACCGAACCGAACTAAATTGACAAGAACCAAACCGACAGTTATTTCTTTGTGTTGGTTTGGTTTGGTTTTAGAAATTTAAAAACCGACTAAGTTGGTTTGGTTATGATTTTGACCAATAATCGACCCATGAACACCCGTACACTCACATATAATTTTCCACACACATATATAATATAATTTTAGTAATGTATAAATAGTATAATTTTCCGCCCCCGACACACATATATAAAATTATTGAATTTCACGTTAAGCAAATTATGCTAATACATTGGAACAAACTTAACTAAATTGTTCAATGTAAAGAGATAGAATAAACATATTGGATTCCTTGTATAGTGAAAAACTTTTAATTAATAAATATTATAATGCATTATAGTTTTATAAATTAATTAATTCACCCTACTCCACTAATAATCTCTCATTAGGATATCATAACTTATATAAAAACGAATCTAACTTAATAATATTTATTACTAATTCATCTTATATTCCATGCACGTTCATTTCAAAAATCCCACTATTATATTTTTAAAAGGTTAATTAATGAATCTTTCCATATTTGAATGATGTAATTATATTATATTTAACCTAAGTATGAATATATACCTATAACGCTAAAAAATATTTTTACTTTTTTGTAGGGGGAAAATAGTTAATGTTTTTTTTATACTATTACGTAAGAGGTGAGTGCATAAGCATATGATCTCATCATTAATACAATGTACAATTAATCTTAATTTTGCATCAAATTCTAATTAATTGAACAATGCCAAAATCCAATTTAATTTTGCATCAAATTCTAGTTAATTAAACAATGTCAAATCCAACCATAATTTTGCATCAAATTATAGTTAATTAAAAAATGTCAAATTAATTTTGCATTAAATTCTAGTTAATTGAAAATATCAAAACCAATCCCTTTGAGTTTAAATTACTCCATATATCCATTTCTATTTATGTGAAGCTGTTTGATTAGACACGTTAAGATTATTTTCTATAACTTATATTTTAAGAAAATAAAATGAGAAGTTTAAGGTTATAGATTTCTGAATGTAGAAAAAACATACTAAAATGAAAAGATAATACTGTCACACGTAATCGATAAAACACCGAGTTAAAATTCTTCCTAAATGTTATTATTTATCTATTGACTATGTTAATACCGTTTACAAAAATATTGCGTACGTATTATTAGTTATTAGGTTACGTCAAAATATTTTATCGATAAAAATGATCTGATAATGTAAATTTTTTTTTTTAGAGATTATTTAAAACAAGTGAATGAAAAGTAGTGTTTGAATCTATAGCCATCATTTGACCAATTAGATACACTGAATTATAATTAACTTTTTGGTCATCATAGAAGGTTCTTATTTTTGGCTAAACTAATAAACTTTGGCCCCCAAGATATTCCATTTAATTCAATCTCAACCATTCTTTATTATGCCAAACAAATAAATCCCTTTTTGTAAATTCCTTTATAAATTAGCCACATTGTAGTACCATAATTTGCATGATAAAAAACAAAAACAATAATATGGATGAAGTGAAATATAGAGGTGTTAGAAAGAGGCCATGGGGTAAATATGCTGCCGAAATTCGCGATACGAATCAACAAGGAGGAACTCGTGTCTGGTTAGGTACATTTAACACTGCCGAAGATGCTGCTCGAGCTTATGACAGAGCGGCTTATAACATGAGGGGAAATTTAGCAATTCTTAATTTTCCTGAGGAATATAACTTGCCTAGGACCTCTTCTCATTTTTACGATAATTCATCAACGATGGCGGCCTCGTCATCGTCTTCGAGTAATGTGCATGCAAGAAATGATGATCAACAACGTACAGGGCAAGTTCTTGAACTTGAGTATCTGGACGATAAGGTTCTTGAAGATCTTCTTGATTGCGATCAACATGCAAACAAGAGAAAATGAACAATATTTGTATCGTTATAAAGCTAAGTATTTCCCCTAATATATACTAATATAATAAACCTTAGTTTTTATAACTAAGAAATGGGGATTTTATTTCAATAAATACCACCTTTTTGCATGGGAGGGGGACATAAAATCTTACCTCTTCATAGCCAATATATATACATATAGTAGAGTTGGATGGGCCAACTCTTAACAATGGTGGTGCATTTTATGATCATATATATATATATATATATATATGCAATTAATGTGTGCTAATTACCTATTAAATTTTTGAAATTATTGCTAATTATTGCATATAGAGTGAATGTTCATGTATACTAATTGAATAACATTTGTGACTTCATTTGCTATGTTAAAATTACAATGTTGTATGTTCTCTCTAATAAAGTGGATTTTATAGATGTTTCTTGGCTTTGATACATGCTTAATAAAGTATTGTATACGACGTAGTTAAGTAAATAAAAATGTGCTCTCAGACTTTAGTATAATATCAAAGCAGACAAGGGTCCTCGGCAACAACAAAATCACGTTGAAATGAATCTCGTTCGTCGGAAGCTGATACTACACAAATATAGTAAAATAATATATTTCTCACACGTACGTAAAATTTTGAATAGGTGAGCTACAAGTTCAACTCCGAAGTGTAATCTTCTAGGTTCGAGTTTCACTGTCATGACTAATACGCGTGCTTGACAATGAAAAAGAATCAGGCTCGAGGAACACACATTTCAAGATGTTCCGGACTTCTGTCTCATAGGCAAAACTAATTTATTCGCGATGAACAATAGAGGCTAGTTTTTCAAAATATTGCTAAAAGTTAAAGACTACACATTATTGTGGTTATTTTTGCAAATCATCCTTTCTCTTCATATTGGGTTATGGGCTACAACATGAATCATCCAGCTGGCCCATTGGGCTTCTAGTAGTAAAACTAGGCCTATGTATGCAACTAATCAAATTAAGATTGTTATACACTTAGGCCTCTGATATTTTGATTGTTGAAAATTTAAGAAGAAATAATATAAACATACACCTTAACTTACCATATTTACATAAATTCCCATTCTTGCAAAGTAATTACAAAAATCTCAGATAATTATGTATCTTAGTTGGATGTATCGAAGAGCTAATTATGTATCTCGACAGATCCAAAATAATAATTAAAAAAAGTATCATGAGCTACTTATGTATCTTTTATAAGAAAAACATGTATCTTAGTTGGAGGTATTATGTATCTCGATAGACCCAAAATAAAAAAAAAAATGTATCGGGAGTTCATTATTATCTTTAAAAAAAAAAATATCTTCGTTGAATGTATGAGGAGCTAATTATGTATCTCGACATACCCAAAATCGGAATTTCAGTAATTATGCAAAATATCAAAATTTTCTGTAATTAAACTCTATACTGTCAAAATTTATGTTGTTTGCCTTTACCCTATGGCATATTCACTAAATCATATTATTCTACCATGATTATATCATAGAAGATTAAAGGTGAGAAAGTATATTAACTATAGTTTAATGATATATTCGAGTGTATACAAATTACAAAGGGTTAAAAAACTTTAATCGCACCGATATTTATATCAAACCAATAAATATATGATACGAACGCTATATAATGTTGTAAATATGCTTTTAGCACTTAATCATGATTGATTAACATGCATGTTCACCTTAATAAATCACTTAAATAAAGTAAATTTACGTGATATGATATAAAAATCCTATATGAGCAAATATTTATCGAATATAAAGACACGTATCATGTATTTATTGGATTAATGTAAATATCTGGTGCAATTAGAATAATGAAATCCAATATTGCTGATTTCATTCTATGTTCCCCTTAATTATTACTTTATATTCTTCTTTATAACTATAGTTATTTTTGTTGTGTAATATTTCATACGTTTCATATTAGTTGTTGTGTTTCAATTTTTGATAGTCTAACTATATGAATTTTGACTGGCATTTAAAAATACTTTTTCATCAAATTAATGTGAAAAATGTTGCGACTTGTAGTACTTATTGTATAGTTTTTGAATATCTATATTCTAAACGTGATACATATATATATATATATATATATATATATATATATAAAGTTGATCTAAGTTATCCACCACTAATTATTGTTTCTCTTTTTCATAGTGAATAATATTTCTGAGTGAAAACAACTTAACTAGGGTAAAGAATACTTTAATTTGACTTCTCACCTGATCAAAATAATAATAATAATAATAATAATAATAATAATAATAATAATAATAATAATTTGACTTCTTATACAAAGAGAAATTTAATTTGATATTTATATTGACGTTCGATTAAATCTAAACTCAATATTATAGGGGTCATTTTTTGATGGCGAAACTTATCTGAAATTTTTTCTATTCTTACCTGGTCGAATTTAAACGTTTAATTAACGCCAAAGGAATACCAGTCATCCCACTACGATTCATATTGATTAACAGTAAAGGAATATCAGTCATCCCATTACGATTCATATTGATTTACCTTGAACTTATAATATATATGTACTTAGATACCACAAACATAAATTAGAATAATATATATATATATTATGCACCTGATCTCTTAAAAGAAGATTCAGAATGTCAGTAACAAAGAAAAAATCATTTATATTCTTTTGATTTAAGTCCAAAATATCATTTTTATTCGAATAATTTTTTTTTTTTGCAAATTGCTGCATTATTGTTAAAAAAGAGACAATGTCTTAATCACTTTAATCTAGAAATTTCTCTTTCATATATATATATATATATATATATTTTAGTCAAATTAACATTGAAATCACATTAATTATATTAGCACTTATATTATTCTTCCCTAGTCTTATAGAATTTATGCTATAATTTTTTCATTTAATGTTCGATATTGAGGGTTTGACTAAATTCGTACTCATATAAAAAAGTTCTATAACGGAGGTAAAACGGTTCTTAATAAAGGCCATTCTATAGTCAGACCAGTTCAAATTCGACATCTTGATGTCCTATGATGAGATCATATCCAAATTATGTTACTCGGTTTCTTCAAAAATGTCAATGAACGCTATCGAATTCTTAAAAATGAAGAGTTCGTTCAACTTAGATGCCAAGGAACTCCAAAATGAGCACTTACCATTTATTTACGATGATGATGGCCAAGTCAATTGACACATACCTCAACTATTCCATTGAATATCTGTTACTTTTTGTCGGCACAAGCTAAGTATCGAATTATTCTGTCTATCAAGACATGGACAAATGGAACAAATATCCGTGATGTTCATCGAAGATCGTGTCTTTTCTTCTCGTAAAAATTATTAGATTCGTAGGTAATTGCGAAGTACATGAATTCTCTATCTGAGCGCCCTCGATCGACATGCAGACATCTCGTTGAGTTAGTTTTTTCCATTACATCGCGTATAAGGGGAATCGAACCGGACCATGATGTCCATGATGAAACAAATTTTAAGATCATGATGCCCGTAGTGGCGTTATTTAAAGTTTATAAATTCTCAATTTATCATTGAATTATAACTCATTTTAGTTATTGGGTTCACCATTACATATATTAAATGAATTTAATTTCTAATACAAATACAGAATCTAAGTTAATTTCTCATTTTTTTCTACTTTCTGATTCTTTTATATATGCATTACATAAATATTTATTGTAATAATATAAATGAAGATTTTATAGTAATCTTTCACAAAAATATATTTGATGCACAATTAATTATTATAGTGGCATATAAAAAGTGATACATTAAATTTGTTATATGTATGACCTGCATCATACTCATTATTTCATGTTAGTTTATTTTCCCTTCTGTTTTTTTTTTTTTAAAATTTCGTATCTGATACTCTCAATAGTAGTTGTTGTTCGATACTCGTAGTAATGTCAGACTAAATTTGAATTTGTATCAAAAAGTTCCACATTTGAGTAATACTCCCTAACAAAGACGATTTTGTACCACATTTCTTTAAAGTCTTTTTTCTTGGGCGGCGCAATGTGTGACAGGTCAACGTATGTGCCCTCAACCTAATGGCTTGGGGTGCAACTTACGTTTAAAGACTCGATTGATAGTTTATGAAATTCTGCAATTCACGTTTCACGATGTTCTTCATTAACGTGAGAGCTGAAATATTCGTTGTTGAGAGTCGTTTCTTTCTCGTTTAATTAATTGCAATATATTGTAGCTTCTTTTATATATCACACTAAATCATAAATATTCTAAGTCAAACATACAAGAATATATTTTTCATTTCCTCCAAACTTTTTCAAATTGGAAACGCATTACATTATTCGCATCTAATTAGGTCAAACACTCCATTTATATATATGGTTGACACAAAGAAAAAAGAAGTGTTTTGGGGGTGGGGGTGGGCTGGGGTGGGGGTGAGGGTGAGGTAGGGGTGATTGAATAAAAGATAATTCAGATTAATCAGGTCAGTAATTTCTGAATAACGAATACAACAAAAACAAATTGTCTCAGTCTCAAACAAGACACGATTGATCATAAGAATCATCATACATCATATTTTTCTCTTGAAACTCATTTCATCATACTAATATTACATAAACTAAATTTCTAATACCAAATTACTACATAACAAAAAGAAAAGATAAAGGGAACTTCGAAAATAACACGACAGCCCGGTGCACTAAACTTCTACCATGCACGCGGTTCGGGGAAGGGAAACTTTAAAGATAACTTAAAAAAAAAGAGCAGCCCGGTGCACTGAAACTCCCGCTATGCGCAGGATCCAGTGAATGGCCCCACCACAAGGGTATATTGTATGCAGCCTTACTGAAAGCTATTTCCAAAGCTTGAACCCCCTGTGACATCCTGATCACACGAAAACAACTTCACCAGTTACGCCGAGGCTACCCTTTCAAAACTTAATCTCACTTTCTTATCACCTTTGGCTCATCTACCCCAAGTAGTTCCTCTAACACACTATCATCAAGATACTCAAACTCAATTTTTTCATCTTGACCAATTGATGAAATTTCCCTCTCTAAACACTTACTAGGAACATTAACATTTAATGAATTACGATAATTATAATAAGGTGGATCATTAAGCTTAGAATAATACTCATTTGGGAAATTCAATATAGCTAAATGTCCCCTTAGGCTAAATGCCGCCTTGTCATAGGCCCTCGCCGCCTCCTCGGCCGTGTCGAACGTGCCGAGCCATTGGCGAGCGCCTTGCCTCGTTGGGTCACGTATCTCCGCAGCGTATTTACCCCACGTACGCTTACGCACGCCTCGATATTTGATAATTTCATTATTGTCCTTAGTCCCAACTTTGTTGACATCTTGCATGACCTTTTTACCCTTACAAGAAGATGAAGAAGAAGAATTGCCCTCCATATTGTATGTGTGAAGTGTTTTTTTTTTTTTTTTTTTGATTTCAAATTTGGAGCTAACTAGGCACACCACATTGGCATATTTGGACATGTTAAATGTCTATTTATATAGAGGTCATGATATGAGATTGTAACTCACAAAATTCTTGAAATCAATGAATCTTGACTTAATATAACTAATCACATTTTTTATATGTCTAATTCACATGTTATAACAGGTAATCTGTCTTATTTTTAAAATTATAACTCACACATTTAAAATTATAACTCACACATTTTAAGGAGTCTTATCTGTACAATTTATTTTCTAAAAATTACACAAACCTATAACTTAAGTTTCACTTATTACAAAAAATCCCATCTCTCCAGACATATTATAAAAATCCCATTTTTTAAGTTAATACATAAATAGCTTTCTATGTATATGTCGGTCTTGTTATGTATATATCGGTCTTATTATGTATATGTCGGTCTTGTCATATACAAATGTTTCTATGTATATGTCGGGCTTGCTATGTATATAAATAAAAAAAAAAGAGTAAAGTAATTAAGAAAGTGGGAGAGTATGTAAATAATTTTAATAAGGTTGAAATTTATGTTATTTTTACATTTATTTTTGTACTGATAATGTATATAGCTTAAACTTAATTTATCTTTATTAGTCTAACTCTATATAACTATATCATGTTTTAGTATTCATGTGTTGTAACAGATAAATCTGTCTTATCTCCAAAATTATAGTTCACACATATATTCTAAGGAGTTTATAATTTTTTTTTATACTGACAATGAATATAATTTAAACTGTAACTTATCTTTGTTTGTCTTACTCTATATAACTAAATCATGTTTTTATACCATCAAGTCACATTCACGTATTGTAACAGATAAATTTGTCTTGCCTCCAAAATTACAACTCACACATTCTAAGGAGTCTTATCTGTATAATTTTTTATACTGATAATATATAAAACTTAAACTGTAACTTATCTTTGTTTATCTTACTCAATATAACTAAATCACGTTTTTATCCCATCAGGTTATGTTCACGTGTTGTAACAGATAAATTTGTCTTGCCTCGAAAATTACAACTCACACATTCTAAGGAGACATATCTGCATAATTTATTTTTATACTGATAATGTATGTAACTTAAACTGTAACTTATCTTTGTTTGTCTTACTCAATATACCTAAATCACGTTTTTGTACCATCAAGTCACATTCACGTGTTGTAACAGATAAATCTGTCTTGTTTCCAAAAATTACAGCTCGCACATTCTATGGAGTCTAACTCTTACCTTTATAATTTTTTTAATTTTTTTTTTGTTACTGATAATGTACATAACTTAAAACGGTAATTTATTTTTGATTGTCTTACTCTATATAACTAAATCACATTTTTATACCATCATATCACGTTGTGTTCCAACAAATAAATTTGTCTTATCTCCAAAAATTACGACTCACACATTCTAAGGAGTCTTACCTATATAATTTTTTTTATATATTAATAATGTATATAACTTAAACTGTAACTTATTATATATTGTTTGTCGTACTCTATACAACCAAATCATGTTTTTATACCATCATGTCACATTCATGTGTTGTAACAAATAAATCCATCTTGTCTTTAAAACTACAACTCTCACATTCTAAGAAGTCTTACCTGTATAATTTTTTTTATGATGGCGATGTATATAATTTAAACTGTAACTTATATTGTATTGTTGTTTTATATTGGGTATCTTAGAAAAAAAAAACTTCCTTTGCATGGAAGTCTCTTCAAAGATTTCAAAAAAATTCGATAATTATTCTACCAAATCTACTTTTCACTGATAAAACTTTATATCTATATATATAGTGTTTTTGGTGAACCTTTTTCTTAGAGATAGATTTTGTTTTGATCAATATAATAGTAAAGTTGCATGAATATTGTGAGGGTGATGGGGCAGTTCGATGCACAAAACATTCCTCGTTAGTCAGGATTTTAAGAAGGATCGCATTCCAAGGGATGTGATCCAGACGATCTATCCTAATAAGTATTAGTGTTTGCTTCCACAACTCGAAACCCGTGACCCATAAATCACACATAAATAACTTTACTGTTGACTCAAAGCTCAACTTCAATATTGTGAGGTGGTATAGAATATAATTAGCCAACCTCATTTATAGGATCGGGGGCGGAGCTACACTTGGGTTAGGGGGTTCATTCAAACCTCCGAACTCCCGTCAGCAAAAAATTATGTTATATATACATGATTAAAATTAATTTTATATATATAATAGATGTTAAACCCCCTTTGATTAATTCTTATATTCATGTACGAATTTATTTAATAAAAATCCTGAATTCGCCACGTAATAGGAAGTAATGTCAAGAATTTGGATAAGATTCTTATGATTTCCTTGGATCTTACTTTAAGAAGATTTGCCTCTCCTTAGTAAAAAACTTAATTAAAAGTTACTCTAATCTCTCAAGGAAAATATAAAATTTGAAATTAATTAGAACAAAGGTACATATAAGAACAATAGGACTATTAAAAAAAATAAAATAGTCTGGTATACTAAAGCGCCTTATGTATTCAGAGTCTTGGAAAGGGCTGAACTACGAGGGTTTATTGTGTGTGGCCTTACCTTGCATTTCTGCAAGAGATTATTTCCACGGCTTGAACTCGTGACCTAAATAAATATACAAACAAATCAAAGGGGTTCAACATCTACTATATACACATAAAAAATTATTTTAACTATTTATAAATAGTATAATTTTCTGTTGAAGGAGGTTCGGATGACCCCCTCTCCAAATTGTAGCTCCGCCCTTGCCTGATCACATGACATGACAACAACTTTACTGTTACTCCAAGAATTCCCTTAAGCAAGGACTATGAATATTACAAAAACTTTTAATACATGTTCTATTAAAAATATTTTTTGAATTTTGTACACTTCAAAATATTCTGTTGAATAATCTCTAGCAACAATTAATTTAGACATGCATTTTCTTTCCCAATGAGAAAAAAAGTCTTTTCAAATGGAACCAACTTGTTAATTCTCAGAATCATTTCCAGCTAATTAAAATTGAGTTATAAATTTTTTTAGTCCACATGTTTTTTTAATTGAATTTGACAGAATAATGCAAAGATTAGGGTCCACTAATTTTATTAGATACACTTTCATATGCATTTTTAAGAGAAGAAGGGTGTGTTTGGTATGAAGCAAAATGTTTTCCATGGAAAATATTTTTCTAGAAAATGTTTTCCTGAAAAACAAGTTGATTTCTTATTTGTTCTTTTATATTTGGTTGGTGGATGAAAAATATTTTTCAGAAAATATTTTCTAGTATTTGGTTGGTGACTGAAAAAATATTTTTCAAAAAATACATTTTAGTGTTTAGTTAAAGCGTAAAAATACATTTTAGAATCCTTTTTTAAAAAATAAATTAAAAAAATAATCCTTTTTTGGAAAAGAGATTGGTAGACGGGTGGGTGGGGGTGTCATAATAGGCAATAGGGGTGGGGTAAGAAAACGTTTTGAATTTTTTTTGTTAAAAAAATAAGTAAAAAAATTAGCGGGGAGGGGGGAGGAGGGGGGGGGGGGGGGGG
>NC_061114.1:1419197-1420321 GCF_002878395.1 Capsicum annuum
AGAGAAAAGTTTGAATTTTTTAATAAAATGTAGATATTGTTTTTGGAAGGGGATGGTAGGGATAGGGGTGGGTTGGGGTTAGGAGATGGACTAAGAAAATTTTTTAAAATACTTTTTAAAACAATTGAATTTTGAGGGTGGGGGTGGGGTAGGGGTAGATGATTTTGAGAATTATATGAAAATTTCAACTTTAAAGTGAGGTTGAAAGAGAGTTTTGGAAAATATTTTCCTTACTTTTTGAAGGAAAGTCATTTTCCTTAGATTTAAGAAAAATAAGTTGGTTTGGAAAACATTTTTCAAAACATATAAGCCAACCAAACATAAGAAGCAAATGAGATAATTTATAACGAAGCAAATAATCCATTATTTATAACCTCTGTAATTTTTAAAAAATAATCCGGACATATTGGCCAATGCTATAACTCGTTGAATACATCATTTGTATTGCATAGAATATCTAAGGACATCAACAGATCGACTTGTTACTATCTCAAACTTCTACGACCAATGGACGTAGTCTCTCTAAGAAGCTGACCGCAAAGGGAATACAAGCAAATAATCCGTGATTTATAACTTCCATCACGATACAATTTTAAAAAATAATTCAGATATGTTGGCTAACGCTATAAGTCTATAACTCGTTGAATACATCAGTATAACGCGTGTACTACCTAAAATATCTCAGGACATACATCAACAGATCGACTTGTTAGTTGTTACTATCTCAAACTTCTACGACTAAAAAGGTTGTAGTCTCTCTAAGAAGCTGACCGCAAAGAAATACTTTTTGGTTCGATTCGTGAATGAAATTAACCAAATAAATAGCTCCACTTATTAAGTACGATTCTGCATCGTCAATTCAAATAATATCACATAAAATAAAATTAAAGGAATAAGAAAAAAAGGAATTTAATTTGTTTTCGTCAGCAGAATGTGGATGCCACAACACAAGTTGTCAATTAATTACTATACATTTTTTTTTGCTACTTTAAAATATATTAGGGAATATAAGCTATTGTTATGCAAGACATTTCAATTTTGGGTACGATGACAGTATTAGCAAGAATAGGTCAAAGGATTTTAATGTTTAGACGGATTTAGAATTTGAATTTTATGAATTTAAT
>NC_061114.1:1423321-1431208 GCF_002878395.1 Capsicum annuum
GCCACCACTACTGGCACATAGGCCACCACTCCAAGTCACGGGCTCCTCGTTGGTCACGGTTGGCACCCCTCGGGTCCATCCAGGCCACCACTACTGGCACATAGGTCACTACTCCGAGTCACGACCCAACGCGTGAGACTCTCAATGAAAGCACCAATTTTATAAACCAAACGAGAGAGCCCAACCCAAAAGACTAGTCTAATTAACATTTCTCTTTTTTTTCCAATGTGGGACATTGATTCATTACAGATGAAGTAGTCTCACCACTACACCACAACCCATGTTGGTAGATTGGCGAGCTTCATTACATTCTGGAAGGGCACATGTTTAAGATCGACTCAAGTAATCGAGGTTACGTCATAATTTATACCAGCACATTATTCACCTATTTAGTAAATAACTTTTTTTTTTTAAAAAAGATAGCTTATGAATCTTTTAGACTATGATTTTAAATATTTTTTAAAAATGTAATTTAAATGTTAGATCATCCTCTAAAATTTATAAGTTATTCAAAAGTTAGACGTAGACAATTTGATGTTTTATTTAAAAGATTGAAAAGTATATGACCAAATATTAGACCCAAATTCAATAGGGCAAACAACACAAATCCCCACAGTTTAGAGCTTAACTATAGAAAATTTTGATATTTTACATAATTGTTGAAAAACTCAATTTTGGGTCTGTCGAGATGCATAATATATCCAACGAAAATACATTTTTTTCTTTATAAAGATACATAATTAGCTCCTGATATATTTTTTTCGATTTTGGATCTGTAGAGATATCCAATACATCCAATGAAGACAAATTTTTTTCCTTGTAAATATACGTAATTAGCTCCCGATATTTGTTTTTTCAATTTTGGGTTTGTCGAGATACTTAATTAGCTCCCCAATACATCCATGAAGATACATAATTAGTTGGAATTTTTTATAATTACTTTGTAAGGTGGATATTTATGTAAATATAGTAAGTTATGATGTATGTTTATGTTATTTTCCTAATTTAATATTATCTGAAAGGGTAAATTAGAAGAACTATATTTACTTAATTTTAAAAAATAAGGACAAAATCTAAATAGTGACCGAAGAAAAACAAATTTATGTAAACTGGCCCATTAGTATTGCATTTTAACGGCCCA
Source organism: Capsicum annuum (assembly GCF_002878395.1). Taxonomy (NCBI): domain Eukaryota; kingdom Viridiplantae; phylum Streptophyta; class Magnoliopsida; order Solanales; family Solanaceae; genus Capsicum; species Capsicum annuum. The sequence continues at coordinate 1,424,463 of NC_061114.1, forward strand.
TATAGGAAAAAAATGGGCCGGCCCAAATGAGAGAGATTTGCAACAAACACAAAGAGTTTGATTAGGGCCCAATTCCCCATTTTTGTGTGTTATTTACAATTTTGCGGCTATTTTGTGATGATCAATTTTTATTCATGAAGATAAATAATTTTTTTCCTGGGGAATAAGTTCTATATTTTTACAACATAATAATATATACGTTATAATCTGCTCTCTAAAACAACTTACGTCCAGCTAGACATAAGTTCGATTTTGAAGGGCAAATTTTAAAGATCAATTCATTTGAAGGACAAATCGTGTAATTAAAACCTGTCTTCCGTGAGGACGTTATGTACGTATATAACAATTTCGTCCTTTTGTTCTTGTTAAATTTTAATTTTATCCTTTGTAATATCTGATTAAATAAAATTAACCTTCAATCACTTGGAATATGCACGTTTGATACTTGTGCTTATAAATATTCAAATATTTTCGAGATTATTAACTGTTTTACCGTTTAATAAGTTATTGCGTAGGCAAAAACCTACTCAAACCTGATGTTTATACTTAGATCAATTGATGCAAGTCATGATTAATTAATACATATTTTCATCTTATTAAATCGCTTAACCTTGATAAGTTAAAATAATATAGTGCAAGCATCTGATTCGATAAATTTTCTATTATTAATATGAGATAGTATATAATTATAATTTAATCAGTTATAAGTATAGTGACCACCAAAGGATATAGTAGGACGGAAAGCACTTCTTCAACTTTAAGTAGAGGTCTTAGATTCGAGCGTTAAATATGAATTAGCCTTTGATAGGAAGTGTTTAACCCCTAAAAAGAGATTTTTTAACGTGAAACTCAATCAGTCGAGTTCCAAAAATGAATATTGAAAATCAGATGGAATATTAAATAATTTAAACAGTACTCCAAGTGTCAAATATGCAAAGAGCAAATACAAAGAATTCCTAATAGGATAATGAACCCCCTCTTTAAAACCAAACTAAGTATTAAGTATTAATATAATTGAATTAATTAAAGTTAATTACAATTTGCTTCTTGAAAGGTAAAGTTCATAGTTTCCTAAACAAATTTGGGAAAAAAACATAGAAAAAGACCATGTACCATGAATGTGTTACATCTTAATCTACCTAACTAATTAGGATTTTATTCATCATCATAATCATCATGCCTATTGGAAAATTAAATATTTTATATTTATTAATTTGTTGTTCTTAATGTTTTATCATTATCTGACGGCTCTAAATTTATATATTTCAAAACTTCATGTCATTTTCTACTTTTAATTACATTCTTTATTTTAGGTTACAGATTAATAAAAAGACAATTCGATGTACAAAGTATGTCACGTTAACATGGTTTATCGACAACTTACCCCAATACAAGTATTAGTAACTGCTTCTACGACTCAAGTTTAAGTTTATTATCGCTCTGAGACTTTCCGTCTAGATTATCGATCAATATTTATATATTTTAAAAGTACATGTATATTATATAAACAATTTGTTCTAGAAAATTGCCTAATTATGCTGCCCATATGCGCATAAACTTACATTATTTTATATCATATTTGTGTTTGTGATTACCACTAATTACTAATTGGAACTTTGGGATTTTCTCCACGTGTTTATTCCAAATTGAAAGCAAAGATTAAGGCTTAATACTATTATTTAAATTTTAAAATTCTTTATATTAAATTCATTGTATGAGCATACGAAAAAACCCTCACACTATAACAAATTTGGCCTAATTTGCATAGAAATTTAAAACACCTACGTGCTGGTAAATGAAAATCATCTCGAATGAATCAGAATAAATAACAATGTCGAATTAGCGGACCTTTGTCGTGAATATATTCACAGACGACCATCAACTTTCCCAAAATAAGACTGATCTGTCGCTAACTGCTCACAAAAACAATCGACCTACACTATAGTCAAGTCGTTTGCAGGGGAATCTCCAGGTTTACAAGAAATTCCTAATGCTCACTCGGAACAAGAAGGGAAAAGAGTCAGAAATATACTTAAATTTTGGCGAAATTTGTTGTAACACGCCTCAATTTTGCGAGGGTTCTATGACCCCCCTCGACTATTTATTATCGTATTTCTGTGACGTATATTTGTCTAGCTGGATCACTTCAGACTCTTACGCACCAGTGCGCGTGTATTCACGCAATGGTCCAGCTGGGTAAATATATGACATAAAAGTATGATAATAAATAGTCTAGGGGGTCATATGACCCTCTCAAAATTGATGCGTGTTACAATAAATTTTGCCAAAATTTAGATATATTTCAAACTTTTTTTCCGAATACGAAATTGTCTTTGTTAAAAAATTCTGTGCAATGCGAATTTAAATTAATACTTGAAACCAAATGATTATACAAAAAGAAAAAAAAATCATGGTCGATATGCATGGAATAATAGAAGCCAAAAAAATAAAAAAACCTTATTGTTAGTTTTTTAATTTTATTATTAAGTGTACTCAAAATATCAAACAGGATAGTTATATCAATTATTTCATGATGAATTTTTGCATTAAAAATTTATTTGAAGTCTATATTTATATCAAAACAATTACATATATGCCAATTTATTATAACCAAAATAATGAAACAAAATGAATAGTATATATTTAATTTATTTTATTTAACCATAATTAATAGAAATTTATATATAAATACATTTATGTATTAATTTATTAATTTTATGCAAATATCAAATAGACACAAAATTTATATGTATTTTCAACTCAAAAGGTATCTTGGTTCTTATATTTCAAAGGGGTCTGTATTTGGACAATTTAATATAAATCATTTTCATAACAAATGCCCCCCTTTTAATTATACTGCTACTTTATAAATTATAGAAAAATAATCCAATAGGATGTATAACACCGTCTATGCGAGCTCGTTCATATTGTTGGTCTCAAATTTGAATAAAGAAAGAGGATGATTGAGGGTTGATCGAAAACAATTTCTCTACCCGATAAAGGTAGGGATAAGACAGTTAGATCAGGGGCGGAGCTACCCTTTGGCGAAGGGATTCATTCGAACCTTTTTCGACGAAAAATTATAGTACTATTTATACATGATTAAAATTATATTTTATGTTTATATACTAGATGTTGAACCTAGGGGCGGAGCCAACCTTTGGTTAGCGGTTCATTAGAACCCCCTTCGACGAAAAAATATACAGGATTAAAATTATTTTTATGTATTTATAGTAGGTGTTGAACCCCCTTCGGCTAAATTTTCTTCAAATGTTGAACCCTTTAGTTGAAATTCTGGCTCCGCCTCTTGTTGAACCTCCTTTGGTTTGCTCGCATGTTTATTTTTGAGTCCTCTCAGTGAAAATACTGACTACGCCACTACTAAACTGCGTACGTCTTGTCATTTGATACCCCACTTATGATATTGAATTTGTTATTGTATATATTAGAAAACTTTAAAGGTTATTCCTATGAAATGTCATAAAAATATAATGTGAACTTTGCTAGCTAGTAATTATGATTATCTTTGATTAAATTGGTTCACATGAATCTCCTAAAGTGATGATTCATTTTTTTAAAATAATATGATGTGATGGCTTAAGTTTGGGAAACATTTTTCTTTTTTTTTTTTTTTTTTTTTAATCGAGCATATGATATTTATTTTTTGCTATTGATTTTAAGCCGGGGGTCTATCGGAAACAGCTTCTCTACTTCACATGAAATAGTGGTATGAACTGCGAACGCTCCACCTTCCTCAAACCCCATTAGGTGGGAATACACTGGGTATGCTATTGTTGTTGTTATATGATATTTACTTTATAGGTTTAACGTACTAATCTAAATTCATGCTAAAAAATCTATTTTGAAAATAAAGTACTTTCAATTAAAAATTACTTCATTTGAAGGATTCGAATTCGAGACTTTTAGTTAAGAGGTTTAGTACGTTAATCTAGAAGTTTGAATTTAAAAAGAATAACAAAGAAAGGTCAAAAAAACCACTATGTGATTCTCTTTATTCCGTAAATTTAATTGAGGTACACGAAAACTGATTCTGACATTAAGATATAATAAAAAGAAAAAATTAATAAGACTTGTTTGGCCTGGCCGCCATGCTATAGCCCTCGTGTCCTTTTTACATATTGTTCTAATTATCTTTATTAAAAAATAAATCAATAATAAGCCATAAAATAATTCCAAAACATCCTCCTTGGTCACTTTTTTCTTTTTGTCCTTTTCATACTCCCTCCGTCCCATTTTTAGGGTTTATAGACATAAAATATCAAAAATCAAATTATTGAATCGAATAAAAAAATTTTATAATTGATATTCGATAATTTGATATTTGATATGATATTTGAGAGTAAAATTTTAATATTTCTATATTTGAGATTGAATTTGGTACAAGATATTAATTCCGTTTGATATCTGATATTTACCGAATAACTAATATATATATATATATATATATATATTGTCTAACCAACCTAATAGACAATAGTATGAGTCATCCCAAAGAATCTCTTGGACGTTGGTAATATGTTCGTAAAAAGCAAAAAAAAAAATACTACATAGGATTTCTATTAAATATACTCTTTGAAGTTTAAATGAAGATTTGCATATCTCCAACTTTAATATGGTATTACCAAATACCCAACCGGATCGAAGTTTAATTTACCGATTACCAAACTACCGTACCAATGTTTATAAGTATGGTATGTGGTATCTATATTCAAATACCGATTATCGAACCCGAATTTTAAAAATATCGAACCGAATATCGAACGCTCACCCCTACCCATTTTAGTTAATCATCTTACTAAAAATAAATGTCCCATATTAGTTCATTACTTACTAAATCAGGATAGAATTAATTAATTCTTTTACATTTTATCCCTACAATTAATAATATACATTAAATATAAACAACTACACTTTCAATATCTTATGTACAATAAATATCATTAATACGATTAAGGAATAAAATAGTAAAATATTACAATCTATTTTTTCATAGTATAAACTTACAGTTTTTTTAAAAAAAATCTATAACTATATTAGATTTTCTTTGTGGGGCCCGCCAACTAATATGTGTATAAAAAGAGGATCAAGCTTCAACTACTTTTCCCCATAATGGATTTACTACAACAAACAAAGTAGTCACCTACTTCTTTGTATCTTTCTTGAAAAAATTCATAACCAAAAAGAGAAAATCAATGGATTTTGAATTTGAATTTCATAAGCATAACCATAACTACAATTTGAATTTCAACACCTCTTCCCTCCCATTCAACATAAATGACTCGAACGAGATGTTTCTCTATGACCTTCTTCAGGCGCAAGCTGACACAGGCACCAGCACGAATAGGGCCCCTATGGCCGAGCCAAAACCCTCATCAAAGGCAAAGAGTTATAGAGGTGTTAGGCGTAGGCCATGGGGAAAATTCGCGGCAGAGATTAGGGATTCGACTAGGAATGGTATTAGGGTATGGCTAGGGACATTCGATAGTGCTGAAGAAGCTGCTTTAGCGTATGATCAAGCCGCTTTTTTAATGAGAGGTACAAGGGCAATCTTGAATTTTTCAGTTGAAAGAGTTGTTGAATCACTTCATGAAATGAAATGTCATGTTGAAGAAGGTTGTTCACCTGTTGTGGCTCTTAAGAAGAGACACTCTTTGAGGAAGAGGAAATTGAACAAGAAAAATTGTAATGTTATAAAAGATGAGACAAATTATGTTACAAATGTAGTAGTGTTTGAAGACTTGGGTGTTGACTATTTGGAACAACTCTTGAGTTCAAATGATCATAGTAGCACAAGCAATGACTATCAAGAGCTGTGGTCAAATGAATAAGATCTTTTCATCGTAATCAAAAAATTCAAGTTCGAGTCGTGAGAATAAATAGTCTTATGGGGCATGATGAATGGAATGAATCTCTCATTAGTGAAAGATATATAGCATGGGCAATCTTACCTCCTTCGAACTAGCTTTAAGGATTGAATCAGATCCGAAGTTCATTTAACACCGCATGAATCCAAATTGATTAGAGTTCCAAAATGATTAATGTAGAGAATGAGAAACGAAAAAAAAATAGTGCTACTAATGCAACTTTTAGTGTTGTAAAGATTATTAGTGATTTAGCATGTTATGGTCAATAACTTAAATATGATATTGGTATTGGAGGCATTTTTTATTTGATTATTAGTTTTGTAATAATTTATTAGCTCGACTAAACTAGAAATTGGTGTACTAAAAAGTCCACTAGTGGAGCAGATGTGGGTGGTCCGACGGGGTTGGTGGGAGCATTTTAGTGGTCAAACGGGTAAAATAGTATGAACAGACCATTTTTGACCGAATTAGGTGAGTTTCAGCTCATGCTGGCGGCTGCCTGATTGGCTGAGGAATGGGCGAGTGTGGGTCAGTGGGGTCGACGGGTCCATTTGGGTGGTCAAACGGGCGAAACGATGCGAATGGACCATTTTCGGACCAAATTGGCGTGCTATAGCCTACGATTCCAGGGGTAGGTCCAGGGGGCGGAGGAGTTTTGGGCCAAAAATCGACTGGCGCCCCCCCAACTGGCTGAGGAGTGGGAGAGTGTGGGTCGGCAGGGTCAGAGAGTCCATTTAGGTGGTCAAACGGGCGAAACGATGCGAATGAGTCATTTTTACGCCAAATCGATGTGCTATAGCCCACGGTTCCGAAAGTGAGCCCGACAAAATTTTGGGCCAAAAATCGACTAGTGGCCCCCCG
>NC_061114.1:1431308-1431930 GCF_002878395.1 Capsicum annuum
CCCCCCCCCCCCCCCCCCCCCCCCCAAAAAAAATAAAAAATAAAATAAAAAATATTGTTACCTTCCTTTAACGAAATAAGGTAAACAAGGAAATTAGTTAGTAAAATACCTCAATGGATCCACCTAGGTTTGAACCCTTGTAGTTGTGAAAAATTACAAGTTTCTAGAGACAAATGCAAGATCACCAAACCAAGTGGGCCTTTTGTGCTATTCTTACCTCTGTTTAAATTTCCATTTTTAACTTATTCTATCTACCTCATTTTTCAAAAATTATATTTTAAACATTGAAAGTGACATTCACATCCGCCTTACCATGCCTATCATTAATAATTGGCTTAAGTCATCGCCAGACACCTAAAGTTATTTCGAAATTCACTTAGACCCCTCAACTAAGATCTGTACCTATCAGACCCCTAAATCACCCGAATTTTAATCTAATCAAGCCTTTTTTACACAATCAGCAAAAGATATATAGAGAGTGTGTTACACTCGCGTTACGTGGCACAAACAACAAATTAAACGATGATACTTGGCATTGAATTCAAAATTAATTTAAAAATATTCCATAACTAATTAAATTATAATTTAAAAAAATTATAATTTTTTTTTAAAAATAAAATAA
>NC_061114.1:1432030-1481225 GCF_002878395.1 Capsicum annuum
CCTTCTTTAGTAATTTTTTTTTTAAAAAAGGGCAAAAAATCAAAAACCTCCCCTGCCGCCCTCCCCACACACCGCCTCCTCTTCTTTATAATTTTGTTGAATGAAATTTATAATTTTCTAAATTGAATTAAATTTACATTTTTGTTGATTTGTGAAAAAAATGAATTTACATTTTTCAGACAAAGTTTCATTTTTTTCGGCAAAGTTCATTTTTTCGGCAAAGTTCCATTTTTCTAGCAAAGTTTATTTTTTTCGATAAAGTTTCATTTTTTCTGGCAAACTAATGGAGGAAAAGAATTCAGAGTAAGATCGAACTAAGAACAAAAAAATTTAAATTGAATTTAAAGATAAATTCAAAACTAAGAACAGAAAAGGAGAAAAAATAGAAAAATGGGAGGTAAATTAAGTTTAAGAAAAAAAATTTGAGGAAGAAGAGTGGGAAAGAAGATGAAGAAGGGGGGGAGCCTTTTTTTAAAAAAATTATTTTATTAAAATTTTTTTGGCCCTCAATGCCACTTGGCACGTTTTCATTCGTTATTTATTCAAAAAATCGTGCCTCACGCGCCCCTATTGAGTGGACAATACACGGAGTGCCACGTAGGCAAAAAAGACCTGATTGGATCAAATTCGGGTAGGTTAGGGGCCTGATAGGTACAAGTCTCAGTTGAGAGGTCTAAGTAAATTTTTGGGACAGCTTTAAGTGCCTGACGTTGACTTAAGCCTTAATAATTTATTATCGAGGTATCCTGGAAGCCCATTCCATATAAATAAAGATTAAGAAAGATAAAAAGATCAACCAAAAGTAGGGAGTGAAAGAAGATAGAAAAAAATAGTTGTAAATTGGTAAAACTTTAAACCTTCATAACTTTACGCTCGAATGTCCGTTGAGGCATTTTTTTTTGAATTTGCGGATTTTTTTTAGATCAAATGGGGCTATTTATTCAAAATCTAATGGAGCCTAGTGCGTGCCGTTTGGGAGGGCAGGGGTATTTGGGTGGTCAAACAGGAAAAATGGTGCAAACGGGATATTTTGGAGCCAAATCGGTGTGTTATAGCCTACGGTTCCAAGGGTGGGCCTGGGTTTCGGGTGAGCTGTGGGCCGAAAATCAACCGAATCATGGAGGGGGAGCTGTGGAGCTACATAATATGGGTCGTTTAGGTGGGCGGGGCTATTTAGATGGTCAAATGGGCAAAACGGCGGGAACGGGATATTTTTGGGCCAAATTGGTGTGCTACCTATGGTTCCGGGGGTGGGCCCAGAGTTCGGGCGTGTTGTGGATAAAAAATTGATTAATCCATTTCGAGGAGGCTGGGGAGCGGCCTAGTGTGGGCCGTTTGAGTGGGCGGGGCCATTTGGATGGTCAAGTGAGCGAAATGATGCAAACGGGATATTTTTGGGCCAAATTAATGTGCTATAGCCCACGGTCCAGGGTGGGCCCGGGATCCGGGCATGCTATGGGCCTAAAATCAATCGTCTCATACTGGGGAGGCTGAGGAGTGGACTAGTATGAGATATTTTGGTGGGCGGGGCTATTTGGGTGGTCAAACGGCGAGAATGAGGCATTTTTAGGCCAAGTCGGTATGCTATAGCCCACGGTTCTGAGGGGTAGGTCCGGGGTTCAGGAGTGCTGTGGGAAAAAAATCAATCGGGTTGTGGCTGAGAGGCTGAGAAACGGCCTAGTATGGGTTGTTTGAGTGGGCAGGGCAATTTGGGTGGTCAAACGGGTGAAATGGTGTGAACGGAGCATTTTTAGACCAAGTCGATGTGCTATAACTCATAGTTATGGGTTGGGCTTGAATACTGGGCTGTTGTGGCTCGAAAATTGGCTAGAAAGTATTGGGGAGGCTAGGGAGTGGCCAAGTGTGGGCCATTTAGGTGGGCGGGGACCTTTGGATAGTTAAATGGGTAAACAGTGCGAATGGAGCTTTTTCAGGCTAAATCGAAGAGCTATAGCACACGGTTCTAGGGGTGGGTCTGGGTTCTGGGCGTGTTGTCAGCCAAAAATTATCCGGAACATGCCAGGGAGGCTGAAGAGCGGCCTAGTGTAGTCTATTTGGGTAGGAGGGGCCATTTGGGTGGTCAAACGAGCAAAATGATGCGAACATGGCATTTTTAGGTTAAATCGGTGAGCTATAGCCCATGATTCCAAGGGTGGGCCCGGGGTTCGAGTGTGTTGTGGGCCAAAATCAATCGAATCATGTCGGGTTATTTGGGGAGCTGCCTAGTATGGGCCATTTGGGTGGGCCGGGCCATTTGGGAGGTCAAACGAGTGAAATAGCATGAAAGGGACATTTTCGGACCAAATAGGTGTGCTATAGCCTTTGGTTACTAAGATGGGCTCGAGGTCTAGGAGTGTTGTGGGCCAAAAATCAACCGACGCATGCCAGAAAGGATGATAGTGGCCTAGTGTGGTCCGTTTGGGTAGGTAGGGCCATTCAGATGGTAAAATATGCGAAATAGCGCAAATGGGACATTTTCGAGCCAAATCTGTGTGCTATAGCCCACGGTTCCGGGGGTGAGCCCAGGGTTCGGCATGCTGTGGGCCAAAAATTGAATAAGGCATGTCGGGGAGTGACATAGTGTGGTTCGTTTGGGTGGACGGGGCTATTTAGATGGTTAAACAGGCAAAACGATGCGACCGGGGAATTTTTGGGCCAAATCGATGTGCTATAGCCCACGGTTCTGGAGGTGGGCCTATGGTTTGGGCGCGCTAAAGGCTAAAAACTGATCGGGATGTGCCGGGAAGGTTAAGGAGTGGCCTAGTGGGGGCCACTTGGGTAGGAGAGGGCATTTGGGTGATCAAACGGGCGAAATGGCGTGAACGGGGCATTTTTGCAAAAAATTGATGAGCTATATAGCCCACGGAACGGGCTCAGGGTCCGGGCGTGTCGTAAGCCAAAAATTGCCTGGGTCATGCTTGAGAGGATGGGGAGGGTCCTAGTATGGGATGTTTGGGTGGGCAGGGCCATTTGAGTGGTATAACAGGCAAAACAATGGAAAAGTAGCATTTTTAGGCCAAATCGATATGCTATAGCCTATGGTTCCGGCGGTCGGTGCAGGGTTCGGGCATGTCATGGGTCGAAAATCACTCGGGTTACGCTAGGGAGGCTGGGGAGCATCCTATTATGGTCTGTTTGTGTGGGCGGGGCTATTGGGTGGTCAAACGGGCGAAATGGCACGAACAGGGTATTTTCAGGCTAAATCGGTGTGCTATAACCCACAGTTCCATAGTGGGCCCGGGATCTGGGCGTATCGTAGGTTGAAAATTGCTCGGATCGTGCCAGGGAGGCTGATGAGCATCCTAGTATGGTCCGTTTGTATGGGTGGGCCATTGGGATGGTCAAACGGGCGAAATGACGCAAACGGGGAATTTTTGAGCCCAATCAGTATGCTATAGCCCACGATTTTGTGGGTGGGCCTGGGTTCCAGGTGTATCGTGGGCTAAAATTTGCCCAGGTCGTGCCAGGGTGGCTGAGGAGAGTTTTAGTGTGGTCCGTTTGTGTGGGCGGGGCCATTTGGATGGTCAAACTAGCAAAATGGTGCGAAATAAGGGCATTTTTGGGCCAAATCGGTGTGCTATAACCCACGGTTCTGTGGGTGGGCCTGGGGTCCGTGCGTGCCGTGGGCCAAAAATAATCTGGGTCGTGCCAGAGAGGATGAAGAGCATCCTAGTGTGGTCCGTTTATGTGGGCGGGGCCATTTGGGTGGTTAAACGGGTGAAAAGGTGTAAATAGGTCGTTCTCGGGCCAAATTGGTGTATTATCGCTCACGGTTCCATGAGTGGACCCGATTTTTGGGCTTATCGTGGGCCAAAAATTGCCTGGTTGTTCCAGGGAGGCTGTGAAGAGTCCTAGTGTGGATCGTTTGTGTGGGCGGGGCCATTTGGATGGTCAAACGGGCAAATCAGCGTGAATGGGGCATTTTTGGATCAAATCGATGTGCTATAGCCGACGGTTCCATGGGTGGGCCCGAGATCCAAGTGTATCATGGGCCGAAAATTGCTTGAGTCATTCCAGAGAGGTTGGGGAGACTCAAGCAATTTTTGACCATTTGTGTGGTCAAACGAGCGAAACAACGTGAAAGGAGCATTTTTAGGCCAAATTAGTATGCTATAGCCTACGGTTTCGGTGGTGGGCCTAGGGTTCAAGCGTGCCGCGCGCCAAAAATCGCTTGGGTCGTGCTAGGAAGGCTATGGAGCATCCTATTATGGTCCGTTTGTGTAGGTGGGGCCATTTGAGTGGTCAAACAGGCAAACCAGCGTGAATGGGGCATTTTTGGGCCAAATCTGTGTGCTATAACCTAAAATTCTGTGGGTGGGCTCGGGGTTCGAGCGTGTCGTAGGTCAAAAATCGCTCGGATCATTCCAGAGAGGTTGGGGAGCATCCTACTGTGGTCCATTTGTGTAGACGGGTCCATTTGGGTGGTCAAACGGGCAAAACGGTGTGAGCAGGGCATTTTTGGGCCAAATCGATGTGCTATAGCTCACAGTTTCGTGGGTGGGCCTGGGGTCTAGGCATACCGTGGGCCAAAAATCACCCGTGTTGTGCCAGGGAGCCTGGGGAGCGTCCTAGTGTGGTCCGTTTGTGTAGGCGGGGCCATTTGGATGGTTAAACGGGAAAAATGACATAAACGTGGCATTTTTAGGCCGAATCGGTGTGCTATAGTCCATAGTTCCATGGGTGGGCTCGGGCATACCGTGAGCCAAAAATTGTGTGAGTTATGCCGGAGAGGTTGGCAAGCGTCCTGGGGTGGTCTGTTTGTGTGGGCGGAGCCATTTGGGTGGTCAAACGGGCAAAATGGCACAAATAGAGCATTTTTGGGCCAAATTGATGTGCTATAGCCCACGGTTCCATAGGTTGGCCCCGGGTCCGATTATGCCGTGATTTAAAAATCGCTTGGGTCTTTCCAGGGAGGCTGGGGAGCATCCTAGTGTGGTTCGTTTGTGTTGACGGGTCCATTCGGGTGGTCAATTGAGCAAAACGACGTGAACGGGGCATTTTTGGGCCAAATAAGTGAGCTATAGCCCATAATTCCATGGGCGGGACTTGGTTTCGGGCGTACCATAGGCTAAAAATCGTCCGAGTCATGCTAGGGAAGATGGGGACAGTCCTAGTGTGGCCCGTTTATGTGGGCGGGCCATTTGGGTGGTCAAACAGGCGAAACAGCGTGAACGGAGCATTTTTGGGCTAAATTATTATGTTATAGCACACGATTCCGTGGGTAGGCTCAGGGTCCGGGCATGCCGTGGGCAAAAAATTACTCGGGTCATGCCAGGGAGGCTAGGGAGCATCCTAGTATGGGCCGTTTATGTGGGTGAGGCCATTTCATAGTAAATTAGACGAAACGACGCAAATGGGGCATTTTCGGGCAAAATCAGTATGCTATGGCCCACGATTCCGTAGGTGGGCCCGAGGTTCGGGCGTATCATGGGCCAAAAATTACCAGGATCATGCCAGGGAGGCTGGGGAGCATCCTAGTGTGGTTCGTTTGTGTAAGTGGGGCCATTTGGGTGGTCAAACGGGCGAAACAGCGCGAACGGGACATTTTTGGGCCAAATCGGTGAGTTATAGCCCACAATTCTATGTTTGGGCCTGGGGTCCGAGTGTGCTGTGGATAGAAAATCGCCTGAGTTATACCAGAGAGCGTCCTAGTGTGGTTTGTTTGTGTGGGAGGAGCCATTTGGGTGGTTAAACTGGCGAAACGGCGCGAATGGGGCATTTTTAAGCTAAATCGGTGTTCTATAGCCCATGATTTTCGAGGTGGGCTTGGGGTTCGGGCGTGCTGTGGGCTAAGAACCGCTTGTGTCATGCCAGGAAGGCTGGGAAGCCTCCTACTGTGGTCCATTTGTGTGGACAGGGACATTTGAGTGGTCAAACAGGCGAAACGGCGCGAACGGGGCGTTTCCAGGCCAAATCGGTGTGCTATAGCCCATGGTTCCGTGGGTGGGCTTGGGGTCCGGGCATGCCATGGAACTAAAATTGACCGGGTTATGCGAGGGATGCTGGAGAATATCCTAGTGTGGTCTGTTTCTGTGGGTGGGGCCATTTTGATAGTCAAACAAGCAAAATGGCATGAACGGGGTATTTTTTGGGCCAAATCGATGAGCATCCTAGTGTTGCCCATTTATGTGGGCGGGGCCATTTGTTTGGTCAAATGGGAACAACAACATAAATGGGGAATTTTGGGGCCGAATCGGTGTGCTATAGCCCATGGTTTCGGGGGTGGGCTCGGGGTCCGGGGATATCGTGGGCCAAAAATTGACCTAGGCGTGACAGAAAAGCTGGGGAGCGTCCTAGTGTCGCCCGTTTGTGTGAGCGGGGACATTTTGTTGGTCAAACGATAAAAACGGCATGAACTAAATATTTTGGGGCTAAATCGTTGTGCTATATCCCACAGTTCTGGGGGTGGGCTCGGGGTCCAGGGGTGTCGTGGGCTGAAAATCAAATTGGACGTGCCAGGGAGGCTGAAGAGCATCCCAGTGTTGCCCATTTGTGTGGGCGGGACCATTTGGTTGGTCAAATGGGCGAAACAACTCGAATAGGGCATTTTGGGGCAAAATTAGTGTGCTATAGCCCACGGTTTTAGGGGTGGGCTCGGGGTCCGGAGGTGCCGTGGGGCAAAAATCAACCTAGGTGTGCCAGGGAGGCTGGGGAGCGTCCTAGTGTTGCCAGTTTGTGTGGGTAGGGCCATTTGGATGGTAAAACGGGCAAAACAGCATGCCATAGGCCAAAAATTGACCTGGGCATGCCAGAGATATTATCGAGTATCCTAGAGTTTCCCGTTTATGTGGGCGGAGACATTTGGTTGGTCACACGGTGAAACGGCACGAACGGGGCATTTTGGGGCCAAATCAATGTACCATAGCCCACAATTTCGGGGGTGGGCCCGGGGTCCGGGGGTGCCGTGGGTGAAAAATTAACCTGCGCGTGCCAAGGAGGCTAAGGAGTGTCCTAGTGTTGCCCTTTTGTGTGTGGCGGGGCCATTTGGGTTGTCAAACTTGTAAAACGATGCAAACGAGGCATTTTGCGGCCAAATCGGTCTGTTATAATCCACGGTTCTGGGGGTGGGCCCGAGGTCCAGGGGTTTCATAGGATAAAAATCGACCTGGGCATGCTAGAGAGGCTGGGGAGCATCCTAATGTTGCTCGTTTGTATGGGTGGAGCCATTTGGTTGGTCAAACAGACGAAACGGTGTGAACAAGACATTTTGAGGCCAAATCGATGAGCTATAGCCCACAGTTTTGGGGGTGGCCCTAGGGATGCCGTGTGCCAAAAATCAATCTAGGCGTGCCAGAAAGGTTGGGGAGCGTCCTAGTATTTCCCGTTTGTGTGAGAGGTGCCATTTGGTTGGTCAAACGGTGAAATGGCGCGAATGGTGCATTTTGAGGCCAAATCGATGTGCTATAGCCTGCGGTTCTGGGGGTGCTGTGGGTCGAAAATCAACCTGGGCGTACCAGTGAGGCTGAGGAGCATCGTAGTGTTTCCCGTTTATGTGGGCGGGGCCATTTAGTTGGTAAAATGGGCGAAACAACATGAACGTAGTATTTTTAGCAAAATTGGTGTGCTATAGCCCAGGGTTTTGGGGGTGAGCCCGGGATTTGGGGATGCCGTATGCCAAAATTTAACTTGGGCATGCCAGAGAGGCTGGGGAGCATCTTAGTATTGCCCGTTTGTGTGGGCGGGGCCATTTGGTTGGTCAAACGGGCAAAATGATGCCAATGGGGCATTTTGGGGCTAAATCAGTGTGCTATAGCTCACGATTCTGGGGGTGGGCTCGGGATTCGAGGGTTTCATTGGCCGAAAATCGACCTGAGTATGCTAGGGAGGTTGGGGAGCGTTCTAGTGTTGCCCGTTTGTATGGGCAGGGCCATTTGGTAGGTCAGACAGGCGAAACAGCGCGAACAGGGCATTTTGGGGCAAAATCAGTGTGCTATAGCCCACGGTTCCGGGGGTGCCATGGGTCGAAAATCAAATTGGACATTCCAGGGAGGCTAGGGAGCGTCCTAGTATTTCCCGTTTGTGTGGGTGGGGCTATTTGAGTGGTCAAACGAGAAAAATAGCGTGGACGGGGCATTTTTATGCTAAATCAGTGTGTTATAGCCCAATATTTCATGGGTGAGCTCAGGGTCCGAGCGTGTTGTGGGCCAAAAATTACTCGATTCATGATAGAAAGGATGGGGAGCATCCTAATGTGGGCCATTTGGGTGGGTTGGGCCATTTGGGTGGTCAAACAAGCAAAACAACGCGAAAGGAGCATTTTTACGCCAAATCGCTGTGCTATAGCCCATGGTTCCGGTGGTGGGCCTGAGGTTTGGGCTTGTCGTGGGTAAAAAATCACTCGGCGTGTGCCAGGGAGGCTAAGGAGCATCCTAGTGTGGTCCGTTTATGAGGACGGGGCTATTTGGGTGGTCAAACGAGCTAAACGATGTGAATGGGACATTTTCTGGCCAAATCGGTGTGCTATAGCCCACGGTTTTGGGGATGGTCTCGGGGTTCGGGGTTCGAGTGTGTCGTGGGTCAAAAATTTACCTAGGCATGCTAGGAAGGCTGGTAAGCATTCTATTATTGTTTGTTTATATGGGATGAGTCAATTGGTTGGTCAAACGGGTAAAGCGGCACGAATAGGGCATTTTGGGGCCAAATCGGTGTGCTATAGCCTACGTTTTCGAGCGTGGGACTGAGTTTTGGGGGTGATGTGGGCCAAAAATTGATCGAGGCATGCCAGGGAGGCTGAGGAGCGTCCTAGTGTTTCCTGTTTGTATGGATGGAGCCATTTGGTTGGTCAAACGGGTGAAACGGAGCGAACGGGGCATTGCGGGGCGAAAATTGGTGTGCTATAGCCTACAGTTTCGGTGGTGGGCCTGGGGTCCGGTGGTACCGTGGGCCAAAAATTAACCTAGACACGCCAAGGAGGCTGGGGAACATCCTAGTATTTCCCATTTATATTGGGGGGCCATTTCGTTGGACAAACAGGCAAAACAATGTGAACGGGGCATTTTCGGGCCAAATCAGTGTGCTATAACCCACGGTTCTTGGGGTGTGCTTGGGGTCCGAGGGTGCCGTGGGCCAAAAATTAACCTGGGCGTGCTAAGGGGGTTGAGGAGGCGCCCTACTTTTTCCTATTTTTATGGGTGGGGCAATTTGGTTGGTCAAATAGGCGAAACGGCGCGAATAGGGCATTTTGAGGCCGAATCGGTATGCTATACTCCACGGTTCTGAGGGTGGGCCCCAGGATGTCGTGGGTCGAAAATCCACTTAGGCATACTAGGGAGACTGGAGAGCGTCCTAGTGTAACCCATTTTTATGGGCGAGGCTATTTAGTTGGTCAAACATCAAAATGACATGAACGGGGCAATTTCGGACCAAATTGGTGTGCTATAGCCCGCGGTTCTGGGGGTGGGCTCGGGGTCCGAGGTGTTGTGGGCCAAAAATAGACCTAGGCATGCCAGGAAGGCTGGAGAGCATCCTAGTATTGCCTGTTTGTGTTGGCGGGGCCATTTGGTTGGTCAATCGGGCGAAATGATGTGAACGGGGCATTTTGGGGCAATATTGGTGTGCTATAACCCACGGTTCTGGTGTTGGCTTAGGCATGCCAGGGAGGCTGGAGAGCGTCTTAATATTGCCTATTTGTGTGGGCGGGGCCATTTGGTAGGTCAAATATCAAAACAGCGCGAATGGGGCAATTTTGGGCCAAATCGGTGTGATATAGCCCACGGTTCCAGGGGTGTCGTAGGCTGGAAATCGGTCTGAGCATTCCAGGGAGCATCCTAGTGTTGCCCGTTTGTGTTGGCGGGGCCATATGGTTGGTTAAACGGGAGAAATAACGCGAATTATTTTTTTGGGGCAAAATCGGTGTGCTATAGAACACGGTTCCGGGGGTGGGCTCGAGGTCCAAAGGTGCTATGGACTGAAAATCCATATGGGCATACCAGGGAGGATGAGGAGTGTCCTAGCAATTCCCGTTTGTATGGGTGGAGCCATTTGGTTGGTCAAACGGGTTAAACGGCGTGAACGGGGTATTTTGGGATCAAATTTGTGTGCTATAGCCCACGGTTCCGAGGGTGGGCCCAACGTTCGGGGGTTCTGTGTGCTGAAAATTGACTTAGGCTTGCTAGGAGGCTGGGGAGCGTCCTAGTATTGTCTGTTTGTGTAAGTGGGGCCAATTGTTTGGTCAAACAGGCGAAATGACGCGAACGGGGCATTTTGAAGCAAAATCAGTGTGCTATAACCCATGGTTTCGGGGGTAGGCTCGGGATCCGGGGGTGTCATGGGCCAAAAATTGACTTGAGCATGTCAGGGAGGTTGGAGAGCATCCTAGTGTTGTCTATTTATGTGGGTGGGGCCATTTGGCAGGTCAAACAGGTGAAACGACATAAACGGGGCATTTTGGGGCCAAATCGGTGTGCTATAGCTCACGGTTCCAAGGGTGGGCTCGAGGTTCGGGGGTGCCGTAGGCCAAAAATTGACCTTGGCATGACAGGGAGGCTGGTGAGCATTCTATTATTGTCGATTTTTACAGGCGGGGCCATTTGGTTGGTCAAATGGTCAAAATAATACAAATGAGGCATTTTAGGGCCAAATCGGTGTGCTACAGCCCACGGTTCCATGGGTGGGCCCAGGATTCAATGGTTTCGTGGGCTGAAAATTGACCTAGGCATGCCCGGAAAGATGGGGAATGTCCTAGTGTTGTCGGTTTTTGTGGGCGCAGCAATTCGGTTGGTCAAATGGGAGAAACAGCATGAATGGGGCATTTTGGGGCCAAATTAGTGTGCTATAGCCCACGGTTCTGGGGGGTGGGCCTAAGGTCCGGGGGTGGCGTGGGTCGAAAATTGACTTGGGCTCGCCAGGGAGGTTGGGGAGCGTCCTAGTGGTTCCTATTTGTGTGGGTGAGCCATTTGTTTGGTCAAACAGGCAAAAGGGTGCGAACGGGGCATTTTAAAGCAAAATCGGTGTGCTATAGCCCACGGTTCTGGGGGTGGACCCGAGGTCCGGGGGTGCCTGGGCCAAAAATTGACTTGGGCATGCCAGGGAGGCTGGGGAGCAATCTAGTGTTGTCCGTTTATATGGGCGGGGCCATTTGGTTGGTCAAACTGGCAAAATAGCATGAACTGGGTATTTGGGTCCAAATCAGTGTGCTACAGCCCATGGTTCCATGGGTGGGCCCGGGGTCCTAGGGTGCCATGGGTCAAAAATTGACCTGGATGTGCCAGGGAGGCTGTGGAGCATCCTAGTTTTGCCCGTTTGTGTTGGAGGTGCCATTTCGTTGGTTAAACTGGCAAAACGGCACGAATAGGGCATTTTGGGGCAAAATCAGTGTGCTATAGCCCATGGTTCTGGGGTGTGCCCGGGGTCCGGGGGTGCCGTGGGCAGAAAATCAACCTGGGTATGCGAGGGAGGCTGGGAGCATCCTAGTGTATCCATTTGTATGGGCGGGGCCATTTGGTTGGTCAAACGGTCAAAACAGCGTGAAAGGGGTATTTTGAGGCCAAATCAGTGTGCTATAGCCCACGATTTTGGGGGTGGGCTCGGGGTCCGAGGGTGTCGTGGGCCAAAAATTGACCTGGGCATACCAAGGAGGCTGGGAGCATTCTAGTATTCCCCGTTTGTATGGGCGGGGCCATTTGGTTGGTCAAATAGGTGAAATAGCGCGAGCGGAGAATTTTGGGGCCAAATCGGTGTGCTATAGCCCACTGTTCTGGGCGTGGGCTCGGGGTACGGGGGTGTCATACGCTGAAAATTGACCTGGGCATGCTAGGGAGGCTGGGGAGCATCCTAATATTGCCCGTTAGTGTGGCCAGGGCTGTTTCGTTGGTCAATCGGGTAAAATGATTTGAATGGGGCATTTTGGGGCAAAATTTATGCGCTATAACCCACGGTTTTGGGGTTGGTCCTAGGATCCAGGAGTGTCGTAGGCCGAAAATTGACCTGGGCTTGCCATGGAGGCTGGAAAGCATCCTAGTGTTGCCCGTTTGTGTGGGAGGGGCTATTTGGTAGGTCAAACGACAAAACGGCACAAACGGGGTATTTTTAGGCTAAATCGGTGTGCTATAGCCCACAATTCTGGGGTTGGACCTGGGGTCCGATGGTGCCGTGGGCCAAAAATCGACCTGGGCATGCCAGGGAGGATGGGGAACATCCTAGTGTTGTCGTTTTGTATGGAAGGGGATATTTGATTGGTCAAAGGAGAGAAACAACGCAAATGGGGCATTTTGGGGTCAAATTGGTTGCCATAGCCCACGGTTTCGGGGGTGGGCTCGAGGTCCGGGGTTGTCGTGGGCCAAAAATTGACTTGGGCTCACCAGGGAGGTTGGAGAGCGCCCTAGTCTTGCCTGTTTGTGTGGCTGGGGTCATTTGTTTGGTTAAACAGGCGAAACAAAATGAACGGGGAATTTTGGGGCTAAATCAGTGTGCTATAGCCCACGATTCTGGGGATGGCCTGGGCTCCGAGTGTTCCATGGGCCAAAAATCAACCTGGGCGTGCCAACGAGGCTGGGGAGCGTCCTAGTATTCCCATCTGTATGGGTGGGGCTATATGGTTGGTCAAACGGGCGAAACGGCGTGAATAGGGCATATTGGGTCCAAATTGGTGTGCTATAGCTCGCAGTTCTAGGGGTGGGCCCGGGGTTCGGGGGTGCCGTGTGCTAAAATTCAACCTGGGCGTGCCAGGAAGGATGGAGAGCGTCCTAGTATTTCCCGTTTATGTGGGCGGGGCCATTCTGTTGGTCAAACAGGTGAAACGACTTGAATAGGGCATTTTTGGTGCCAAATCAGTATGCTATAGCCCACGGTTCTGGGGTTGGGCCCGGGGTCCGAGGGTGCCGTGGGCCGAAAATCGACTTGGGTGTGCCAGGGAGGCTGGAGAGCGTTCTAGTATTGCTCGTTTTTATGGGCGGGGCCATTTGGGTTGTCAAACGGGCGAAATAGCGTGAACAAAATATTTTGGTGTAAAATTGGTGTGCTATAGCCGACGGTTCCGGGGGTGGTCCAGGAGTTCGGGTGTGCTTTGGGACAAAAGTCGAACTGGGCGTGCCAGAGAGGCTAGTGAGCGCCCTAGTATTGCTCGTTTGTATGGGCGGGGATATTTCGTTGGTCAAATAGGAAAAATGACGTTAATGGAGCATTTTGGGGCTAAATTGGTGTGCTATAGCCCACGATTCTGGGGGTTCCTTGGGCCAAAAATAGACCTAGTTATGCCAGGGAGGTTGGGAAGTGTCCTAGTGTTATCCATTTGTGTAGGTGGAGCTATTTGGTTGGTCAAACAGGAGAAACAGTGCGAATGAGGCATTTTGGGGCCAAATCGGTGTGCTATAGCCCACGGTTTCAGGGGTGCGCCCGGGGTCCAGGGGTGGAGTGGGGAGCATCCTTATGTGGTTCATTTGTATTGTCGGGTGGGCCCGGGGTGCGGGGGTACCTTGGGCCAAAAATCGGCCTGGGCATAACAGGGAGGCTAAGGAGCATTTAGTACTGCTCGTTTGTGTGGGTGGGGCTATTTGGTTGGTCAAACTGGTGAAATGGCACAAATGGGGAATTTTGGGGCCAAATCGGTGTGCTATAGCTCATGGTTCTGGGGGTGGGCCCGGGGTCCAGGGATATCGTGGGCCAAAAATCGATCTGGGCATGCTAGGGAGGCTGGGAAGCATCGTAGTATTGCCCGTTTGTGTGGGAGGGGCCATTTGGTTGGTCAATCGGGCGAAATGATGTGAACAGGGCATTTTGGGGAAAAATTGGTGTGCTATAACCTATGGTTCCAGGGTTGGGCATGGAGTTCGTAGGTGCCGTTAGCCAAAAATTGACCTGGGCGTGCTAGGAAGGTTGGAGAGTATCCTAGTGTTGTTCGTTTCTGTGGGCGGGGCCGTTTGGTTAGTCAAACGGCGAAACAGCATGAACGGGGCATTTTGGGGATAAATCGGTGTGCTATAGCCCAAGGTTCCGGGGGTGGGACCAGGGTCCAATGGTGGCGTGGGCTAAAAATTGACCTTGGAATGCCAGGGAAGCTGGGGAGCATCCTAGGGTTACCCGTTTGTATTGGTAGGGACGCATGGTTGGTCAAACGGGAGAAACGGCATGAACGGGGCTTTTTGGGGCAAAATTGGTGTGCTATAGCCCACGGTTCCGTGGGTAGGCCCAGGGTTCGGTGGTGCCGTGGGCCGAAAATTGACCTGGGCATGATAGGGAGGCTAGGGAGCATCCTAGTGTTACCCGTTTGTGTTGACGGGGCCATATGGTTGGTCAAACAGGAGAAACGGTGCGAACGAGGCTTTTTAGGGAAAAAATTAGTGTGCTATATGGCCCACGGTTCCGTGGGTGGGCCCGGGGTACTAAGGATTCGGGGGCTAAAAATTGACCTGGATATGCCAGGGAGGTTAGGGAATGTGTTAGTGTTTCCCGTTTGTGTGAGCGGGGCCATTTGGTTGGTCAAACGGGCGAAACAGCACAAAACGGGACATTTTGGGGCCAAATTAGTGTGCTATAGCCCACGGTTCTGGGGATGGGCTGGAGTTTCGGGGGTTTCGTGGGCCAAAAATCAACTTAGTCATCCCAGAGAGGCTAGGGAGCATCCTAGTATTCCCTGTTGGTGAGGGTAAGGCCATTTGTTTGGTCAAACGGGCGAAACGGCGCGAATGAGGTATTTTGGGACAAAATTGGTGTGCTATAACCCACGATTTTGGGGGTGGGCCTTGGGTCTGGGGGTGCCGTGGGCCAAAAATCGAGTAGGGAGTGCCAGGGAGGATGGGAAATGTCCAAGTATTGCCCATTTGTATAGGTGGGGCCATTTGGTTGGTCAAATGGGCAAAACAGCGAGAACTGGGCATTTTAAGGTTAAATCGATGTGCTATAGCCCATGGTTTCGGGGGTGGGCCCGAGTTTTGGGGGTTTCGTGGGTCAAAAATCGATCTGGGCATGCCAAGGAGGCTCGAGAGCATCCTACTATTTCCCGTTTATGTGGGTAGGGCCATCTAGTTGGTTTAATGGGGCATTTTATGGCCAAATCGGTGTTCTATAGCCTCGAGTTCCGTGGGTGAGCCCGGGGTCCGGAGGTGCCGTGGGCCAAAAATTGACCTGGGCATGCTAGGGAGGCTGGAGAGCATTTTATTTTTGCCCGTTTGTGTAGGTGGGGCCATTTGGATGGTTAAACGGGTGAAACGGCATGAATAAGGCTTTTTGGGACAAATAGATATTGTATAGCCCACGGTTCCAGGGTTGGGCTCGGGTCTGAGGGTTCCATGGGCCAAAAATTGACCTGGGCATGCCAAGAAGGCCGGGGAGCGTCCTAGTGTTTCCCATTTGTGTGGGCGGGGACATTTGATTGGTCAAACAGGCGAAACAACATGAACGAGGTGTTTTGGTGAAAAATCGATGTGTTATAGCCCACGGTTTTGGGGGTGGTCCCGTGGTTCGGGTGTTTTGTGGGCAAAAAATTGACCTGAACGTGCCAGAAAAGCTGGTGGGCGGCCTAGTGTTGCCCGTTTTGGTAGGCGGATCCATTTGGTTGGTCAAACGGGAAAAACAATGTGAACAAGGCATTTTAAGGCCAAATTGGTGTGCTATAGCCCACGGTTTTGGGGGTGAGCTTGGGGTCCAGGGATGTCGTTGGCCAAAAATTGACCTGGGCGTGCCAGGGAGGCTGGGGAGTGTCCTAGTATTGCCCGTTTGAGTGGGCGGGGCCATTTGATTAGTCAAACGGGCGAAACGGCGCGTACAGGGCATTTTGGCATGAAATTAGTGTGCTATAGCCCACGGTTCCGGGGGTGGGCCAGGGGTTCGGGGGTGTCTTGGGCCGAAAATCGACCTGGGCATGCCAGGGAGGGTCTTAGTGTTGCACGTTTGTTTTGGCGGGGCTATTTGGTTGGTCAATCGGGCGAAATGGCTTGAACGGGGCATTTTGGTGTAAAATTGGTGTGCTATAGCCCACGGTTCTGGGGGTGGGCTCGGGGTTCGGGGGTGCCATGGGCAGAAAATTGACCTGGGTATGCGAAGGAGGCTGGGGAGTATCCTTGTGTAGCCCGTTTGTGTGGGTGGGGCCATTTGGCTGGTGAAACGGGAAAAACGGTGGGAACGAAGCATTTTGGGGCCAAATCAGTGTGCTATAACCTAAGGTTTCGAGGGTGGGCCCGGGGTCTGGGGGTGCCGTGGGCCAAAAATCAACCTTGGTGTGCCAGGAAGGCTGGGGAGCATCCTAGTGTTGCTTGTTTGTATAAACGGATTCATTTGGTTGGACGAATGGGTGAAATGGCCTGAAGGGTGCATTTTGGGGCCAAATCGGTGTGCTATAGTCCATGGTTCCGGGGGTGGGCCCAGGGTCTGGGGGTATCGTGGGTCAAAAATTGACTTGGACATGCTAGGGAGGCAGGGAAGCGTACTAGTGTTGCCCCTTTTTATGGGCGTGGCCAATTGGTCGGTCAAACGAGCAAAACGGCACGAATAGGGCATTTTAGGGCAAAGTTGGTGTGCTATTGCCCACGATTCTGGGGGTGGGCCTGGGGTCAGGGGGTGTCGTGGGCTTAAAATCAATCTGGGCATGCTAGGGAGGCTGTAGAGCATCCTAGGGTTTCCCGTTTGTGTGGGCAGGGCCATTTGGTTGGTCAAACGGGAGAAATGGCACGAATGGGGCATTTTGGGGCAAATTCGGAGTGATAGCCCACGATTTCGGGGTTGCCGTTGGGTCGAAAGTAGAACTGGGCATGCTAGGGAGGTTGGGGAGCGTTTTACTGTTGCCTATTTGTGTAGGCAGGGACATTTGGTTGGTCAAGGGGACAAAATGGTTTGGAAGATATTTTGGGGCAAAATCGGTGTGCTATAGCCCACGGTTCCGGGGGTGGGCCCGGAGTCCGGGGGTGACATGGACCAAAAATTGATCTGGGCATGCTAGAGAGGTTGGGGAGAATCCTAGTATTGCCCGTTTGTGTGTGCAGGGACTTTGGTTGGTCAAACGGGCGAAACGGCACAGGTCATTTTGGGGCCAAATTGGTGTGTTATAGCTCACGGTTCTGGGGGTGGGCCCGGGGTTTGGGGGTTTTGCAGGCCAAAAATTGACCTGGCCGTACCAGGGAGGCTGGGGAGCATCCTAGTGTTGCCCGTTTATATGGGCGGGGAAATTTGTTTGGTCAAATGGGCAAAACGGCGCAAACAGAGCATTTTGGGGTTAAATCGGTGTGCTTTAGCCTACGGTTCTGGGGGTGGGCCCGGCTTCTGAGGGTGCCGTTGGCAGAAAATAGACCTGGGCGTTCCAAGGAGGTTGAAAAGCGTCTTAGTGTTGCCCGTTTGTTTGGGTGGGGCTATTTTATTGGTCAAATAGGCAAAACGGCGTGAACGGGACGTTTTGGGGCCAAATTAGTGCTCTATAGTCCACGGTTCTGGGGGTGGGCTTAGGGTCCGGGGGTGCCATCGGTCGAAAATTGACCAGGATATTTCAGGGAAGCTAAGGAATGTCATAGTGCTTCCCATTAGTATGGGCAGGGCCATTTGGTTGGTGAAACGGGTGAAAGGATGCGAACGGGGCATTTTGGGGAAAAATCGGTGTGCTATACCCACAGTTCCCGGGGTGGGCCCTGGGTCCGGGGTTGCCGTGGGCCAAAAATCGACCTGGGCGTACTAAGGAGGGAAACACATTTCCTCAAGCACACCTTTCTTGCCAAATCATCCAAGACAAGCGAAAACCCTAACTTTCAAATGTTCATGGACCAAGTTTCGGTTCTAAGAGCTACAACTACAAGACTAAATCTACAAACTATGAGTAATACTCATTTTCAATTCATCAAAGTCTAATGAAAATACAAGCTAAAAGGTCTATTTATACTATTACATGCCAAAGGACAAAAATGCCCTTAATGAGGACTTAAAAGGAGACGCCTATAGAGTGCTCTTTTGGAGTGTAAAAAGTCTTCATTATCCTTTCTTTGAGGAACCTATGGAGTGTATAAATTCCCCTCCTTCGTTTTCTTGACCAAGGCTTCAAAATACTCCAAAAAGTCTTTAATTGCTTGCCAATTCCGAAGGCTTGACCCTTAGACAATATCTTGTGCTCTTAAGGCTCATTGTGCTTGTATCATCCTCTCCATCTTGAAGGAATTTGTCCTCAAATTCAGATCTTGCAAAAATCAAAGAGAGCAAAAACAAACACCAAATCCTCTTGGTAGGAGGGTTAGTATTAGCACCACACTTATATCATCAACCCATGGTTGCTCACACTTGAAATACATCCACATATCCTTGGTTTTTGACATAAAAAGCTTAGCATAAAGTATAACAAAGACATGAATAGCATCAATATCAAAAATAAGTGAGCACAACCAGCAACTATATCCTTCACATCTCAAGAGTATTCCAGGGTCAAATGGGAGAAAATGATGAAGATTTAAGTCGAGATGGCCCACTCCTTTCACTAGGTTATCAAGTTCACAATCATTCAAGGCATTACCCACCACTAGGACAAAAACAAGGTCATTATGAACAAGATTAACATAAGGGCTTTCATTACACACGCTCAAAGGACCATATACTTTATCAAGATCAACAATACAATTATGCCAAGGGAGTACACTTTTGGAATACACCCAACTATCCTTTGTTACAATCATGAAATACTTACTACAAGCATCACAAAGGACATGGTTAAGAGAGATATCAAGGAAAAAGGAATGCAATCCAAAACACATCCTTCCCCACCCCAATAGTATACCGAGATCAAATGGATGAAATAGACAAAAATCTAAGCTGAGATTAGCCATTCCTGTTACTAGAGAATCAAACTTACAATCATCTTCATTCAAGAAAGGAAAACAGCCACCAATCTTACTACCTCTACATAATATCAATTCAAAATTAGCATGGTTATCATCATAGGCAAAGAGGTAGTATAGGAAGGAATCAAGTATGAAGACATCAACCAAGGTACTATCATCTACAAAAGGGTCATGCAGTTTGTGAATACTCTTGTCACATGATAATGGAACCTTATTCAATTTATAAGTGCCAGCACTAGATGGACACAAATCATTCGTACGAAAAGAATTGATTTTGTCATCTAAAGGATCAACTAGTGCTTGCATACTCACAACAAGAGTTTGGTCCTTATACAACCTATCAACACCAAGAGTATCACAAAAGGGAGATCCATACACTTCTTGACTAATCCAATCCGAAACTACACCACTTTGGCTACTACGGGCCACATCACAACAATTCAAGTTTTTAGGAGTGTAGAAAATAGCTTGGTTACCTTGTAGATTATGAGAAGTGTTTTCTTCACTTTGTCTCGCATCATGGCAGCCCTCATGCTCCACATTACAAGGGAATATATCAAGGTTTCCCTTTGGATTCACTTCTTCCTCGCTTGTACCACAATGGGGACTTTCGGCCAAGGGCTTAAAGGAAACTTCCTTGGGCTTATCCTCGGGACTTATAGGGTCTTGAACCTGCACATGAGAAGATAAAATACTAGGCAAAATGATAGTATTTGGGTTAGTGAATAAAAAGGGTCCTTTGAGGACAAGATCCACAATCAAGCATTTTTTCCCTTTCCAATTTCACTACCCATGGTTTTTCCTTCCTTTTCCCTTCTTTGTTCACATTCTTCTTCTACCTCACTAATAATTTTCTATCCATCTTGAGGCTTGGCCTCACTCTCTTTGGTTTCTAACTCATGGAGAGGAGTCATTGGATTTTGTTAAGTATAGGATCTTTGAACTTGAGGTGTTTGGAATTGTGGAGATTTTGGTGGACATAGTCTATCAACCCTCGCTCTAATTCTAATCATGTCACCCCTCATTGAATCCATATCACTCCTTATAGCATCATTTCCGCTCTTCATTTCTCAACTCAAGGCCTCCATTTGGGCCATCAAAGCTCCCATAACATCATTTACCAAAGGTTGCAAAGTAGTGCCTTCGGTTTCCATGGAAAATGTACCTACGAAGTGCAAAGAATAGCAAGCAAAATAACCTACAAAATAAATAAACGAGTTAGTTCAAAAGCCTCACTTCACTCACACTCAACCTCACCTCACACTTGGCTTCACAAGTATTGGAGAACCGGCAATACTTGGCAAGTTACTTGAGAGGTGAGAAGCTTTGAATCGGAATGGATCTTCGTTTGAAATGACTTAAAATAAGTGATGCACGAACTTGAACCAACAAAATACTACGACTTAAAAATGAGAAAAGCACACACACAAAAAAATCAAAGACACGAAATAAATGGACTCAAGACTAATTATCAACCTAGTAGGTACTTACTAGCTTGCTAATTAGTTATAGAATCAACACAAAAGAAACTAGAAACAACAAATAGAAACTACGAAATCTAAATTTAGAGGTGAATTTTGGTTGAGCACAATTGATGATGTGGCACTACGTGGTTGGTTGTCACTTTTTTCCAAAATTCCAATTTTTTTTCCAACTTGTTTTCGGCCAAACAACTCTTAGGAAGGAAGAGAATTTAGTTTTGGAGGGAAAAATTTCAAGATTGAAGCCTTTTCAAGCTTCAAAATGGATGAGAAATGAATTGGTCCCCTCTTTGTACTTACAATTGTACTTTGTTGTCCCCTCTTCCTTTTGGAAGAATGGAATATTCTTTGAATATGCTTTTGGACAAACAACCTTTTCACTCTCTTTCTTCCCTTTTTTGGATCAAACAAGAACTTTGAATATCCTTTTTCACTAAGTTATGAAGATCATGGATGAACAAGATGAATATTCAAGCATTGACCAAGTTTGACCACCTAGCAAATGAACTCCAAATCTGAATTTTTTTGAAGATCTAGGTTCCTTAGCCCAAAACAACTTCAACCAACCAAAAATCAGCCAACAAACACGCCTAAATCACAAGGGTAAATTTTGGATCTATCACAAAAGCTTCAAAACACCATGTTCATGGAGGTTCTTAGCTCAAACTTAACCAAACGTCAATCTAAAAGTAGATCTAGACTCCCTATGTGCTAGAGAGAAAGGATCAAGCACTATAAACCTTCAAAACACAACAAAAACTTGTAGATCTAACTTGGAAAATTCGGATCTACAACAAACACACAAGACAACACACAATTTTTTTTGGTATTTTCTGATTTTCGACTTTTTTTTGATGAGATTTTTTATATAAGAACACTAAAACTAAGGATTAGAGTTGTGGGAACAACCCTAAGCAAGGATTTGATACCAAATGATAGCCTAAAGGCTACCAAACACACGAAATTGGCTACTAAGATGTAAATTCCAGCAACCAAATAAAGAGAAAACAACACATAAAATGGAGATGAAGAAGAAGAATGCTTGAAATTAAAGGATAGATAGAAAGACCCTTACTCCTATTCAATGATTAGCACTAGAAGATGTTTCAAAATCTTCACACACCTCATAAATAAGAGTTCAAACCTTCCTCTTAGGTGACCCAAAGGAAACACACTTCCTCAAGCACACCATTCTTGCCAAATCACCCAAGACAAGTGAAAACCCTAACTTTCAAATATTCATGGACCAAGTTTCGGTTCTAAGAGCTACAAATACAAGACTAAAACTACAAAATATGAGTAATACTCAATTTCAATTCATCAAATTCTAATGAAAATACAAGCTAAAAGGTCTATTTATACTATTACATGCCAAAGGATAAAAATGCCCTTAATGAGGACTTAAAAGGAGGCGCCTATAGAGTGCTCTTTTGGAGTGAAAAAAGTCTTCATTATCCTTTCTTTGAGGAACCTATGGAGTGTATAAATTCCCCTCCTTCGTTCTCTTGACCAAGGCTTCAAAATACTCCAAAAAGTCTTTAATTGCTTGCCAATTCCGAAGGCTTGACCCTTAGACAATACTTGTGCTCTTGAGGCTCATTGTGCTTGTATGAGCAAGGGCCATTTGGTTTGTCAAATAGGTAAAGAAGCATGAACGGGGCATTTTGGGGCTAAATTTATGCGCTATAACCCACGATTTTGAGGGTGGGCCCAAGGTCTGGGGGTGCCATAGGTCAAAAATTAACATGGGTATGCCAGGGAGGCTGGAGAGCATCCAAGTGTTGCCTATTTATGTGGGCGGGGCCATTTGTTTGGTCAAATGGGATAAACGGCCAGAAGGAGGTGTTTTGGGGTAAAATCGGTGTGCTATAGCCCACGGTTTCGGGGGTGAGCCAGGGGTCCGGGGGTTTCGTGGGCCAAAAATTGATCTGGGCATGCTAGGGAGGCTGGGGAGCATTCTAGTGTTTCCCATTTGTATGGGAGGGGCTATTTGGTTGGTTAAACAGGTGATATATCGCAAACGGGGCATTTTAGGGCCAAATTAGTGTGCTATAGCTCAATGTTTTAGGGTAGGCCCAGGGTTCGGGGGTGCCATGGGACAAAAATCAACTTGGGCCTACCAAGGAGGCTGGAGAACATTCTTGTGTTGCCCATTTATGTGGTCAAGGCCATTTGGTTGGTTAAATGGGAGAAACGATACAGACGGGGCATTTTGGGGCCAAATTGATATGTTATAGCCTATGGTTCTGGGGTGGGCCCGGGGTCGGGGGTGCCGTGGGACAAAAATTAATATGGGCATGCCAGGTAGGCTGAGAGCATTCTAGTGTTGCCCGTTTATGTGGCCGGAGCCATTTGGTTGGTTAAACGGGTGAAATAGCATAAATGGGAAATTTGGGGCAAAATCGGTGTGCTATAGCCCACAGTTTTGGGGTTGGGCCCGGGGTTCTAAGGTGTCGTAGGCCAAAAATTGACCTGGGCGTGCCAGAGAGGCTAGAGAGCATCCTAGTATTGCCCGTTTATATGTGTGAATCTATTTGGTTGATCGAACGGGTGAAACTGTGTAAACAGAGCATTTTAGTACAAAATCGGTGTGTTATAGCCCACTGTTCTGGTTGGGCCAGGGGTCCAGGTGTACCATGGGCCAAAAATCAAACTGGGCGTGGTAGGGATGATGATGAACGTCCTAATATTGCCCGTTTGTGTGGGCGGGGCCATTTGGTTGGTTAAACGGGCAAAATAGTGAGAATCGAGCATTTTTGGTCCAATTCGATGTGCTATAGCCTATGGTTCTGGGAGTAGGCCCGGGTTGAAAATCGATCTAGGCGTGCAAAGGAGGCTGGGGAGCATTCTAGAGTTGCCCGGTTGTATGGGCGAGGCCATTTGGTTGGTCAAACAGGTAAAACGGCAGGAACAGGACATTTTGGTGTAAAATCGGTGTGCTATAACCCACGGTTCTGGGGGTGGGCTCGGTGTCCGGGGGTACCATGGGCCAAAAATCAACCTGAGCATGCCAGGGAGGCTAGGGAGCATCCTAGTGTTTCCCATTTATGTGGGTGGGGCCATTTGGCTTGTCAAATGGGCAGAACAGTGTGAACGGGCTATTTTGAGGCTAAATCAGTGTGCTATAGCCCATGGTTCTGGGGTGGGCTCGGGGTCCGGGGGTACCATGGGCCGAAAATTAACTTGGACATTCCAGGGAGGCTGGGGAACGTCCTAGTGCTGCCTGTTTGTATGGGTGGAGTCATTAGTTTAGTCAAACGGGTGAAATGGCATGAATAGGGCATTTATGGGCAAAATCAGTGTGCTATAGCCCATGATTTCGAGGGTGGGCTCAGGGTCCGTAGGTTCCGTGTGCCAAAAATTAAACTAGGCAGGCCAGGGAGGCTGAGGTGCATCCCAGTATTGCCTGTTTTTATGGGTGGGGCCATTTGGTTAGTCAAACAAGTGAAACGACACAAATGGGGTATTTTAGAGCTAAATAGGTATGATACAGCCCACAATTTTAGGGGTGTGCCCGGGGTTCGGGGGTGTTGTGGGTCAAAAATCAACCTGGGCGTGCTAGGGAGGCTGGGGAGCATCCTATGTTTCTCATTTATATGGGCGGGGCCATTTCGTTGGTCAAATGGGACAGCGCGAATGAGGCATTTTGGGGCTAAATCGGTGTGCTATAGCCCACGGTTCTGGGGGTTAGCCCGGGGTCCAGGAGTGTCGTGGGCTGAAATTGACCTGGGCGTTCTAGGGAGGCTGGGAAGCATCCTAGTGTTTCCTATTTGTGTTGGCGGGGCCATTTGGTTGGTCAAACGACCAAAACGATATGAACGAGGCATTTTGGGGCCAGATCGGTGTGCTATATACCACGATTATGGGGGTGGACTCAGGGTTCGGGGGTGTCGTGGGTTAAAAATCAACCTAGTCATGCTAAGGAGGGTGGGGAGTATACTATTATTGCCCGTTTGAGTGGGCTGGGTCATTTGGTTGGTCAAATGGTCAAAATGGAACTAATGGGGTATTTTGTGGCCAAATCGGTGAGCTATAGCCCACAGTTCTAGGATTAGTCCCGGGGTTCGGGGGTGACGTGGGCCGAAAATCGACCTGGGCATGCCAGGGAGGCTGGGGAGTATCCTAGCATTGCTCGTTAATATGGGAGGAACATTTGGTTTGTAAAAGAGGCAAAACGGTACGAATAGGTCATTTTGGGGCCTAATCGGTGTGCTATAGCCCACGGTTCCGGGGGTGGGCTCGGGGTCTGAGGGTTTCGTGGGCCAAAAATTGACCTGGGCATGCTAAGGAGGCTGAAGAGCAATAGAGTGTTTCCTGTTTATATGGACGGGGCTATTTGGTTGGTCAAACGGGCGAAATAGCACAAACAGGGCATTTTAGGGCCAAATTGGTGTACTATATCCCATAATTTCATGGGTAGGCCTAGTTTTCGGGGGTGCCATGGTCCAAAAATCAACCTGTGCGTACCAAAGTGGCTGGGAAGCATCCTAGTGTTGCTCGTTTATGTGGGTGGGACTATTTGATTGGCCAAATAGGTAAAACAGCATGAACTGGGCATTTTAGGGCCAAATCGGTATGCTATAGTCCACAGTACCGGGGTGGGCTCGGGGTTCGAGGGTGCCGTGGGCCAAAAATTAACCTGGGCGTGCCAGGGAGGCTGGGAAATATCTTAGTGTTGCCCATTTGTTTAGGAGCAGCCCTTTGGTTGGTCAAACGGGCAAAACGGCGCGAACGAGGTATTTTAGAGCCAAATCGGTGTGCTATAGCCAACGATTTTGGGGGTGGGCCTAGGGTCTGGGGTGTCTGAGTTAAAAATTAATCTGGGCTTTCCAGGGAGGCTAGAGAGTATCCTAGTGTTGCCCGTTTATATGGGTGTGGCCATTTGGTTGGTCAAACAGGTGGATGGCACGAACGGGGTGTTTTGGGGAAAAATCGGTGTGCTATAGCCCACGGTTCTGGAGATGGGCCTAGGTTCTAGGGGTACTGTGGTCAGAATATCAACCTAGGCATGCCAGGGAGGCTAGAAGGTGTCCTAGTATTGCCTGTATGCGTGGTCGGGGCTATTTGGTTGGTTAAATAGATGAAACAATGCTAACGAGGTATTTGGTGCCAAATTGGTATTCTAAACGGTTCCAGTGGTGTCGTAAGCCAAAAATCGACCAGGGCATTTCAGGAAGGCTAAGGAGCATCGTAGTATTGCCGGTTTGTGTGGGTGGGGCCATTTGATTCATCAAACGGGCGAAATGGCATGAACAGGGCATTTTGGGGCCAAATTGATATGCTATAGCTCACGGTTCCGGGGGTGGCCCTGAGTTTCAGGGGTGTTGTTGGCCAAAAATTGACCAGGGCATACCATAGAGGCTGGGTAGCATCCTAGTATTGCCCGTTTGTATGGGCTGGGCCATTTGGTTGGTCAAATAGGCGAAACAGCAGAATTGGGGTGTTTTGGGGCCAAATTGGGGTGCTATTTCTGGGGGTACGCACAGGGTCCGGGGGTGCCGTGGACTAAAAATTGACCTGGGCATGCCACGAAAACTGAGGGCCATCCCAGTGTTGCCTTTTTGTGTGGGCAGGGCCATTTGGTTGGTCAAATAGGAGAAACGGCGTGCACGGGGCATTTTGGGGTGAAATCAGTGTGCTATCACCCGTGGTACCGGGGGTGGGCCCAGGGTCTGAGAGTTTCGTGGGCTAAAAATCAATCTGGGCATGCTAGGGAGGTTGGAGAGCATCCTACTATTACCCGTTTGAGTGGGTGGGGCTATTTAGTTGGTCAAATGAGCGAAATAGCATGAACGGGGCATTTTGGGGCAAATTCAGTGTGTTATAACCCATGGTTCCAGGGGTGGGTTCGGGTACGGGGGTGACGTGGGCTAAAAATTAACCTAGGCATGACAGGGTGGCTGGACAGCATCCTAGTGTTGTTCGTTTGTGTGGGCGGGGCATTTGGTTAGAAAAATGGGCGAAACAACACGAACGAGTCATTTTGCGGCCAGATCGGTGTGCTATAGGCTACAATTTCGGGGTGGCCCAGGGGTTGGGGGGTACCATGGGATGAAAATCGACTTGGGCATGCTTGGGAGGATGGGGAGCATCCTAGTGTTGCCCGTTTGTATGGGTGAGGCCATTTGGTTGGTCAAACGAGCAAAATGGCGCAAACGAGCCTTTTTGGGGCCAAATCGATGTGCTATAGTCCACAAATCTGGAGGTCCGGGGGTGCCATAGGCCGAAATCTACTAGGGCTTGCCAGGGAGGCTAGGAAGCGACCTAATATTTCCCATTTGTATGGGAGGGGCGATTTGGTTGGTCAAACGGGCAAAATGGAGTGATCGAGGCATTTTGGGAATAAATTGATGTACCGTAGCCCACGGTTCTGAGGGTGGGCTTGAATTTCGGGGGTTCCATGGATAAAAAATTGACCTGGGCATGCCAGGGAGGCTGGAGAGTGTCGTAGTAATGCCATTTTATGTGCGCGGAGCCATTTGGTTGGTAAAACGGGCAAAACGGCGTGAATTGGGCATATTAGGGCAAAATCGGTATGCTATAGGCCATGGTTACGTGGGTGGGCCTGGAGTCTGGGGGTGACGTGGGTCGAAAATCAAATTAGGTATGCTAGAGAGGCTGGGGATCGTCCTAGTGTTAACCGTAAGTGTGGGTTGGGCCATTGGTTGGTCAATCGAGCAAAACAGCGCGAACAGGGCATTTTAGGGCCAAATCGGTGTTCTATAGCCCACGGTTCTGGGGGTGGGCCTGGGGTTTGGGGTTTCGTGGGTTGAAAATCGACCTTGGCTTGCCAGGGAGGCTGGAGAACATCCTTGTGTTTCCTGTTTATGTGGGCGGGCCATTTGGTTGGTTAAACGGGCAAAACAGAGAGACCGGGGCATTTTAAGCCAAATTGGTGCTCTGTAGCCCACAGTTCCTGGGGTGGGCCTAGGGTTTGGGGGTGTCGTGGGCCAAAAATCGACTTGGACGTGACAATAAGGATGGGGAGCATCATAGTGTTTCCCGTTTGTGTGGGTGGGGCTATTTGGTTCTTCAAACGTGCAAAACAGCGTGAACGAGGAGTTTTGAGGCCAAATTGGGGTGCTATAGCCCACAATTTTGAGGGTGGACCCGGGGTGACGTGGGCTGAAAATCAACCTAGGTGTGGCAAGGAAGATGGAGAGCATCCTAGTGTTGCCCGTCTATGTAGGCAGGGCTATTTGGTTAGTCAAACGAGTGAAACGACATGAAATAGGCATTTTACCTCCAAAGCGGTGTGCCATAGCCCACGGTTTTGGGGGTGGGCTCAAGTTTCGTGGGTGCCATGGGACAAAAATCAACTTGGGCATGCCAGGGAGGTCAGAAAGCTTCCTAGTATTGCCCGTTAGAATTTTCGAGGCCATTTAGTTGGGAAAATAGGTGAAATGGCACGAATGAGGCATTTGGGGGCAAAATTGGTATGCTATAGAACACGGTTTTGGGGGTGAGCCCGGGGTCTGGCGATGCTGTGGGTCAAAAATCGACCTGGGCATGCCAAGGAGGCTGAGGAGCATCCTAGTATTACCCGATTGTGTGGGTAGGGCAATTTGGTTGGTCAAACGGGCAAAACAGTGTGCACGGGGCATTTTGGGCACAATTGGTATGCTATAGCCCTCGGTTCTGGAGGTGGGCCCAGGGGTACCGTGGGCTGAAAATCAACCTGGGCGTGCTAGGGATGCTTGGGAGCATCCTAGTGTTGCCTGTTTGTGTGGGCGGGGCTATTTGGTTGGTCAAACAAGTGAAACGGCGTGATTAGGGCATTTTCGTGCCTTATCGGTGTGCTATAGCCCATGGTTTTGGGGGTGGGCCTGGGGTCCGGGGGTGCTTTGGGCTAAAAATCGACCAGAGCATGCTAGGGAGGCTGGAGAGCGTCCTAGTGGTTCCTGTTTGTATAGGCGGGGACATATGGTTGGTCAAACCGGCAAAACGGCATGAACTGGTTGCTTTGGGTCTAATTCATTCTGTTATATCCTACGGTTTTGGGGGTGGGCCTGGGCTCTGGGGGTGACGTGGGCCTAAAATTGACCTGGGCATGCTAGGAAGGCTGGGGAGCATCCTTGTATTGCCCGTTTGTGTGGGAGGGGAATTTGGTTGGTCAAACGGGTGAAACGACACGAACGGTTCAATTTGGGGCTAAATCAGTGTGCTATAGCCCACAGTTTCGTGGGTGGGCCAGGGTTCCGAGGGTGACGTGGGCCGAAAATCGACCTAGGCATGCTAAGGTGGCTGGGGATCGTCTTAGTGTTGCCCGTTTGTGTGGGATAGGCCATTTGGTTGGTCAATCTAGCAAAACGGCATGAACGGGGCATTTTGGGGCCAAATCGGTGTGCTATAGCCCACGGTTCCGGGGTGGGCCCGGGTTCTGGAGGTTCAGTGGGCCAAAAATCGAACTGGGCTTGCTAGGGAGGCTAGAGAGCATCCTAGTATTGCTCGTTTGTGTGGACGGTGCAATTTGGTTTGTTAAAAGGGCAAAATGGTACGAGCGGTGTATTTTAAGCCAAATCGATGCTGTGTAGTCCACGGTTCCAGGGGTGGGCCTGAGGTTTGGGGTGGCGTGGGCCAAAAATTGACCTGGGCGTGCCAGTGAGGCTGGGAAACATCCTAGTATTACCCATTTATGTGGGCGGGGCTATTTGGTTGTTCAAATAGGCAAAACGGTACGAACGGGGCATTTTGGGGCCAAATCGATGTGCTATAGTCCACAGTTCCGAGTATGGGCCCGGGGGTGTCATGGGCCAAAAATCGACCTAGGCGTGCCAGGGAAGATGGGTAGCGTCCTAGTGTTGCCCGTTTGTGTAGGAGGGGCCATTTGGTTAGTAAAATCAGAAAAAAGGCACGAATGGGGCATTTTGGGGTCAAATCGGTGTGCCATAGCCCACGGTTCCAAGCGTGGGCCTAGGGTTCGGGGGAGCTTTGGGCCAAAAATCGACCAAAGCGTGCTAGGGAGGCTGGGGAGCATCCTAGTGGTTTCCGTTTGTATAGGTTGGGCCATTTGGTTAGACAAACAGAAAAAATGGCACGAACGGGGCATTTTGGGGCCAAATCGATGTGCTATATAGCCCACGATTCTGGGGATGGGCCCGGGTCTGGGGTTACCGCAGGCCAAAAATTAACCTGGGCATACTAGGGAGCCAGAGAAGTGTCCTAGTATTTCCCGTTAGTGTGGGCGGGGCCATTTAGTTGGTCAAAAATATAAAACAGCGTGAATGGGGCATTTTAGGGCAAAATCGATGTGCTATAGCTCACGGTTTTGGGGGTGGTACCGGGGTTTGGGGTGTCGTGGGCTAAAAATTAACCTGGGCTTGCAAGGAAAGATGGGGAGCGTCCTAGTGTTGCCCGTTTGTGTGGGCGGGGCCATTTGGTTGGTCAAACGGGTGAAATGGCGCGAATAGGGAATTTTAGGGCCAAATCGGGGTACTATAGCCCACGGTTTCGGGGTTGGGCCCGGGGTCCAGGGGTGTCGTGGGCTAAAAATCTACCTGGGCATGCCATGGAGGCTGGGGAGCGTCCTAATATTACCAGTTTATGTGGGAGAGGCCATTTGGTTGGTCAAATGGGCGAAACGGCATGAATGGGGCATTTTGGGACCAAATAGGCGTGCTATAGCCCACGGTTCTGGGTGTGGGACCGGGGTACGGAGGTGACGTGGGATAAAATTCAACATGAGCATGCTAGGGAGTCTAGGGAATATCCTAGTGTTGCCCGTTTATGTGGGCGGGGCCATTTGGTTTGTCAAATGGGCGAAACGCTACGAATGAAGAATTTTAGGGCCAAATCGGTGTGCTATAGCTCACAGTTCTGGGGGTGGTCCTGAGGGTGCCATGGGCTAAAAATTGACCTGGGCATGTCAGGGAGGCTGGGGAGCATCCTAGTGTTGCTCGTTTGTGTGGCTGGGGTTATTTGGTTAGTCAAACGGAGAAACGGCACGAACGAGGCATTTTAGGGCCAAATTGATGTGCTATAGCCTACGGTTCCGGGGGTGGGCTAGGAGTCCGGGGGTTTCGTGGGGAAAAAATTGACTTGGGCGTGTTAGGGAGGCTGGGGAGTATTTTAGTGTTGCCCGTTTGTATGGGAGGGGCCATTTGGTTGGTTAAATGGGCAAAACGTCGCGAACGGGGCATTTTGGGGAAAAATTGGTGTGCTATGGCCCACAGTTCTGGGGATGGGCCCGGTTTCGTAGGTTCCGAGGTCCAAAAATTGACTTGGGCATGCTAGGGAAGCTGGGGAGTGTCCTAGTATTGTTTGTTTGTGTGCGCGGGTCTATTTGTTTGATCAAACGGGCGTAATGGCACGAACGGGGCATTTTGTGGCCAAATCGGTGTGCTATATCCCATAATTTTGGGGGTGGGCCCGGGGTACGGGGGTACAGTAGGCCAAAAATTTACTTGGACATACCAGGAAGGCTGAGGAGCATCCTAATGTTGCCTGTTTGTGTGGGCGGGGCCATTTGGTTGGTCAAACGTGCAAAACAGCGCGAACGGGGCATTTTGGGCCAAATCGGTGTGCTATAGCCCACAGTTCCTGGGGTGGGCCCGGGGTCTAAGGGTACCGTGGGCCAAAAATCGACCTGGACGTGCCAGGAAGGCTGGGGAGCATCCTTGTGTTACTCTCTCATAAGAGAGGTGTAATTTGGATGTATTATCCAACGGGCAAAACGTCGCGAACGGGTCATTTTGGGGATAAATCATTGTGCTATAGCCCACGGTTCTAGGGATGGGCCCAGGTATGGGGGCACCGTGGGCCAAAAATTGACCTGGACATGCAAGGGAGGCTGGGGAACATCCTAGTATTGCCCGTTTGTATGGGCAGGGTTATTAGGTTTGTCAAACGGGTGTAATGGCGCTAATGGTGCATTTTGGGGCCAAATCGGTTCCTATAGCCTATAGCTTTGGGGGAGGGCCCGGGGCCCGGGGGTGCCGTGGGCCAAAATTAACTTGGCGTGCCGTGGAGGCTGGAGAGTGTCCTAATGTTGCTCGTTTTTGTGGGCGGGGCCATTTGATTAGTCAAACAGGTAAAATGGTGTGAATGGGGCATTTTGGGCCAAATCGTTGTGCTTTAGCCCACGGTTCTGGGGGTGGGCCCGGGGTCTGAGGTGTCGTGGGCCAAAAATTCACCTGGGCGTGCTAGGGGGCTAGGGAGCGTCCTTGTGTTGCCTTTTGTGTGGGCGGGTCCATTTGATTGGTCAAACAGGTGAAACGGTGAGAACGTGGCATTTTCAGGCCAAATCGGTGTGCTATAACTATCGATTCCAGGTGTGGGCCCGAGTTCTGGGGGTGCCATGGACCGAAAATTGACCAAGGGGTTCCAGAGAGGCTGGGGACCATCATAGTGTTGCCCGCTTGTATGGGCGGGGCCATTTGGTTGGTCAAACGGATAAAACGATCCAAACAAAAATTTTGGGGCATAATCGGTGTGCTATAGTCCACGATTCCGGGGGTGGGCATGGGGTCTAGGGTGTCGTGGGCCAAAAATTAACCTAGCATGCTAGAGAGGTTGGGGAACGTCTTAGTGTGGCCCGATTGCGTGGGCGGGGGGCTATTTTTATTGGTCAAAATGGGGAAACAACACAAACTTGGCATTTTGGAGCTAAATTGGTGTGCTATAGCCTACGGTTCAGGGGGTGCGCCCAGGTTCTGAGGGTACCGTGGGCGAAAAATCAACTTGGACATGCCATGGAGGCTGGAGAGCATCTTAGCGTTGTCCGTTTGTATGGGTGGGGCCATTTGGTTTATCAAACGGTCAAAACAGCGCGAACGAGGCATTTCGGGGAAAAATTAGTATGCTATAGCTCGGGGTTTCAGGGGTGGGCCCGGCGTCCGAGAGTGCTGTGAGCTAAAAATTGACCTAGGCGTGCTATAGAGGCTTGGGAGCGTCCTATTGTTTCCCGTTTGTGTGGGTGGGGCTATTTAGTAGGTAAAACATACAAAAAAACATGAACGGGGCATTTTAGGGCCAAATCAGTGTGCTATAGCCCACGGTTCTGAGGTTAGGAGCGGGGTTCGGGCGGGTCGTAGGCCAAAAATTGACCT
Source organism: Capsicum annuum (assembly GCF_002878395.1). Taxonomy (NCBI): domain Eukaryota; kingdom Viridiplantae; phylum Streptophyta; class Magnoliopsida; order Solanales; family Solanaceae; genus Capsicum; species Capsicum annuum. The sequence goes on from NC_061114.1 coordinate 1,464,302, forward strand.
GGGTATGCCAGGGAGGCTGGGAAACGTCCTAGTATTGCCGGTTTATTTGGACGGGGCCATTTGGTTGGTCAAACGGGCGAAATGGCACAAATGGGGAATTTTAAGGCTAAATCAGTGTGTTATAGCCCACGGTTCCGGGGGTGGGCCAGGGGTCTAGGGGTGTCGGGGCCAAAAATCGACCCAGGCGTTCCATGGAGGCTGGGGAGCATCCTAGTTTTGTCCATTTGTGTGGGCGGGGCCATTTGATTGGTCAAATGGATGAAAAAGAGCAAACGGGGTGTTTTTGTTCCAAATCGATGTGCTATAGCCCACGTTCTGGGGGTGGGCCTGGGGTTCGGGGGTGCCATAGGCTAAAAATTGATCTGGGTGAGCCAGGGAGGCTAGCGAGTATCCTAGTTCTTTTCATTTATGTAGGCGGGGCCATTTGGTTTGTCAAACTGGCTAAACAGCACAAACGAGGAATTTTGAAGCCAAATCAGTGTGCTATAGCCTACGGTTCCGGGGGTAGGCTCGGGGTTCGGGGGTGTCGTGGGCCGAAAATTGACCTGGGCATGCCAAGGAGGCTGGAGAGTATCCTAGTATTGCCCTTTTGTATGAGCGGGGTTATTTGATTGGTTAAACGGGAAAAACAGGGGGAACAGGGCATTTTGAGGCCAAATCGGTGTGCTATAGCCCAAGGTTCCGGGGGTAGGCTGGGGGACCGGGGGTTTCATGGGCCAAAAATCTACTTGGGCGTGCCAGAGAGGCTGGGGAGCATTCTAGTGTTGCCCGATTGTGTGGGTGGGGTCATTTGGTTGGTCAAATGGGTGAAACATCGTGAACGGGGTATTTTGGGACAAAATCGGTGTGCTATAGCCCACGGTTTCGGGGATGGACCCAGGTTTTGGGGTACCGTGGGCCAAAAATTAACCTAGGCATGCTAGAAAGGCTTGGGAGAATCCTAATATTGAACGTTTATATGGGCGGGGCCATTTGGTTGGTTAAATAGGCGTAATGGAGCGAACGGGGAATTTTGGGGCTAAATTGATGTGCTATAGCCCATGATTCTGGGGTTGGGCCCAGGTCTGGGGTGCCGTATGCCCAAAATTGACTTGGCGTGCCAGGGAGACTAAGGAGCATCCTAGTGTTTCCCGTTTGTATAGGTGGGGCTATTTCGTTGGTTAAACAGGTGAAATGGCACGAACAAGGAGTTTTGGGCCAAATCGGTGTGATATAGCCTACGGTTTCGAGGGTGGGCCCAGGGTTTGAGGGTGTCGTAGGCTAAAAATTGACATGGGCATACTAGGGAGGCTAGGGAGCGTCCTAGTATTGCCTGTTTGTGTGGGCGGGGCTATTTGGTTGGTCAAACAGGCGAAACAGAGAGAATGTAGCATTTTGAGGCTAAATCAGTGTGCTATAACCAATGATTTTGGGGGTGGGCCCGATGTTCGGTGGTGCAGTGGGCTGAAAATTGACCTGGGCGTGCTAGGGAGGCTGGGGAGCATCCTAGTGTTACCCGTTTATATGGACGGGGCCATTTGTTTGGTCAAATAGGCAAAACGGAATGAACGGGGAATTTTATGGCCAAATCGATGTGCTATAGCCCACGGTTCTGGGGGTGGACCCAGGGTCCGGAGGTGTTGTGGGTCAAAAATCAACCTGGACATTCCATGGAGGTTGGGGACCATCCTAGTTTTGCCCGTTTGTGTGGGTGGGGCTATTTGGTTGGTCAAACGGGCGAAACAGAGTGAACGGGATATTTTAGGGCCAAATCGGTGTGCTATAGCCTACGGTTCTAGGGGTGAGCCCGGGGTCTAGGGGTACTGTGGGCCAAAAATCGACCAAGGCATGCCAGGTAGGCTGGGGAGCGTCCTAGTATTTCCCGTTTGTAAGTGCGGGGCTATTTGGTTTGTCAAATAGGCGAAACAGCACGATCAACGAATTTTGGTGCCAAATCGGTGTGCTATATCACTGTTTCGGGGGTGGTCCAGGGGTCCGGGAGTGCCGTGGGCTGAAAATTGACCTAGGTATGCCAGGGAGGCTAGGGATCATCCTACTGTTGCCCGTTTGTGTGGATGAGGTCATCTGGTTGGTCAAACGAGTGAAACGACGGAAACGGCGTGAACGAGGCATTTTGGGGCTAAATCAGTGTGCTATATAGCCTATAGTTCCGGGGGTGGGCCAGGGGTTCGGGGTTTTTTGTGGGTTAAAAAATAACCTGGGCAAGCTAGGGAGGCTGGGGAACATTCTAGTGTTGCCCATTTGTATGGGCACAGCCATTTGGTTGGTCAAAGAGGTGAAACATTGCGAGCGGGGCATTTTGGGGCTAAATCGGTGTGCTATAGCCCACAGTTCTTGGGATGGGCCCTGGTACGGGGGTATCGTGGGCCAAAAATTAACCTGGGCATTCTAGGGAGGCTGAGAAATGTCCTAGTATTTCCCATTTTTGTGGGCGGGGCCATTTGGTTGATCAAACGGGCGTAACGGCGCAAACGGGATATTTTGGGGCCAAATTGGTGTGCTATAGTCTACGGTTCTGGGGGTGGGTCCGGGGTCCTTAGGCTAAAAATTGACCTGGGCGTGCCAGAGTGGTTGGGGATCATCCTAGTGTTGCCCGTTTGTGTAGGCGGGGAGATTTGGTTGGTCAAAGGGGCAAATTTGGAGCAAAATTGGTGTGCAATAACCCACAGTTCTGGGGGTAGGCCGAGTGTCCGGGGGTTCTCTGGACTAAAAATCAACCTGGACGTGACAAGGAGGCTGGGGAGCGTCCTAGTGTTTCCCGTTTGTGTGGGAGGGGCCATTTCATTGGTCAAACAAGTGAAACGGCGCAAAAGGAGTGTTTTGGTGCAAAATCTATGTGCTATAGCCCATGGTTCTAGGGTTGGGGGTGCCGTGGGCCAAAAATCAACCTGGGCGTGCCAGGGAGGCTGGGGAGCATCCTAGTGTTGCCCATTTGTGTGGACGAAACCATTGGGTTGGTAAAATGGGCTAAACGGCGCGAACGGAGTATTTTCGGGCCAAATCAATATGTTGTAGACCACGATTCTGGGATGTGCCTAGGGTCCGGGGGTATCGTGGGCCGAAAATTGACTTGAGCATGCTAGGGAGTATGGGGAGCATCTTAGTGTTTCCCGTTTGTATGGCCGGGGCCATTTAGTTGGTCAAACGGGTGAAATGGCGTGAATGAGGTGTTTTGCGGTTAGATCGGTGTGCTATAGCCCACGGTTCCGTGGTTGGGCCCGGGGGTGCCGTGGGCCAAAATTCGACCTGCGCATACCAGGGAGGCTGGGGAGCGTCCTAGGGTTGCCCGTTTGTTTGAAAGGGCCCTTTGTTTGGTCAAATAGGTAAAACAGTGAGAACGAGGCCTTTTGGAGAAGAATTAATGTGCTATAGCCCGCTATTCCTGGGCGGGGCAATTTAGTAGGTCAAATGGGTGAAACGGCATGAACAGGTCATTTTGGGGTCAAATCGGTGTGCTATAGCCCACGGTTCTGGGGTCTGGGGTGCCGTTGGCCGAAAAGCAACCTGGGCGTGCCAGGGAGGCTGGGGAGCATCCTGGTGTTTCTCGTTTATGTCGACGGAGCCATTTGGATGGTAAAACGGGCGAAACATCATGAACGGGGCATTTTAGGGCCAAGTCGGTGTGCTATAGCCCACAATTTTGGGGATGGGCTCGGGGCCTGGGGGTGCCATGGGCCAAAAATCATCCTGGGCGAGATACGGAGGCTGGGGAGTGTCTTAGTATTGCCCGTTTGTGTGGACGAGGCCATTTGGTTAGTCAAACGGGCGTAACGGCGCGAACGAGGTATTCTAGGGCTAAATCAGTGTGCTATAGCCCACGGTTCTAGGGGTGGGCCCAGGTTCAGGGGGTGTCGTGGGCCAAAAATTGACCAGGGCATGCCAGTGAGGCTGGGGAGCATCCTAGTATTGCCCGTTTGTATGGGAGGGGCCATTTGGTTGGTCAAACAGGCAAAACAGCGAGAATGGGATGTTTTGGGCCAAATCAGTGTGCTATAGCCCACGGATCGGAGGATGGGCCCAGGGTTTGAGGGTGTCATCGGTTCAAAATTATCCTGGGCATGCTGGGGAGATTTGGGAGCTTCCTAGTGTTGATCGTTTGTGTAGGCGGGGCCAATTGGTTGGTCAAACGGGCGAAACAGCGCGAACGGGACATTTTGAGGCTAAATTGGTGTGCTATAGCCCACGGTTTCATAGGTGGGCCTGGAGTTCGAGGGTGCCGTAGGCTGAAAATTGACCTGGGCGTGCTAAGGAGGCTGGAGAGTGTCCTAGTGTAGCTCATTTGTGTGGGCGGGGCCATTTGGTTGGTAAAACAGGCGAAACAGCGCGAACGGGGCGTTTTGAGGCCAAATCGGTGTGCTGTTGCCCATAGTTCTAGGGGTGGGCCCGAGATTTGGTGGTTCCGTGGTCATAAAATTGACCTGGGTATGCCAGGGAGGATAAGGAGCATCCTAGCGTTGCTCGTTTGTGTGGGCGGGGCCATTTGGTTGGTTAAACATGTGAAATGACGTGAACGGGGCATTTTGGGGCAAAATTGGTGTACTATAGCCCACGATTCCAGGGGTGGGTCGGGGGTCTGAGGGTGTCGTGGGCCGAAAGTTGACCTGGGTGTGCCAGTGATTTTGGAGAGCATCCTAGTGTTGCCCGTTTGTATGGGCGGGTTCATTTGGTTAGTCAAACAGGCGAAACGGCACGAATGGGGCATTTTGAGGACAAACCGATATGTTATAGCCCACGGTTTTGGGGGTAGGATCGGGGTCCGGGGGTTTCGTGGGCCAAAAATTTATTTGGGCGTGCCATGGAGGCCTGGGAGTGTCCTAGTGTTACCCGTTTATGTGGGCGGGGCCATTTGGTTGGTCAAATGGGCAAAATGGCGCAAACAGGGCATTTTGGGGCCAAATCAGTGTACTATAGCCCATAGTTTTGGGGGTGTCGTGGGCCAAAAATTGACCTGAGCATGCCAGGGAGGCTATAAAGCGTCCTAATATTGTCCGTTTGTGTGGGCGGGGCCATTTGGTTGGTCAAAGTGGCAAAACGGCACGAACGAGGCATTTTGAGGCAAAATTGTTGTGCTATATCCCACGTTTCTGGGGGTGGGCCTTGGGTCTGAGAGTTTCGTGAGCAAAAAATCGACCTGAGCATGCCAGGGGGGCTAGGGATCATCCTAGTGTTACCCATTTGTGTGGAAGGGGCCATTTGATTGGTCAAACGGGAAAAATGGCACAAACGGGGTGTTTTGGGGCCAAATTAGAGTGCCATAGCCATGATTTCGGGGGTGGCCTCGAGGTCCGGGGGTGTCGTGTGCAGAAAATCAACCTGGGCATCACAGGGAGGCTGGGGTGCGTTTTAGTATTTCCCGTTTGTGTGGGTGGGGCCATTTGGTTAGTCAAACATGCGAAACGGCGCAAACGGGGTGTAATAGGGAAAATCATTGTGCTATAGCCCACGGTTCCTGGGGTGGGCCCGGGGCCCAGGGGTACCTGTAGACACCTAATTTCGTCCCACCCCGATATCGTTTTTACCTATTTTTTACCTTATCCTACCGTGTACCCTCTCCCGTGTGATAATCCCTTCATAAAATGACAAAAATAACAATTCCCTAACTAATTTTATTTTTATCATAACAACCTATCCAATCAAAACAAGACACCTACCTACCCTACCCTACCAAACTCTACCCCACGTTACCCTACCCAAAACCCCTAACATATATGTACATATCCATACACGGATATAGGAAAAAAAAGGACCAAAAATGGATTTTCCACTTTAAGAAAAGGAGGAAGGCCCACACACTATTAAAAAGGAGTATATACAAAGCAACATAGACACACGGTCATTTTTGAATTTTTTCATTTTTGAGCTTTCATTTTTTTTTCTCCATAGATCACACACAAATACAGGAATACACACACAACACACAGTTTCTTCTTTGCACTATTGTCTTCTTTCACCATACATGCACACACATACACTTATATATATAAAAACGACAGAGAAAGAGAAAACGGAGAAGGGAATTGATCGGAATCGAAAAAAAATATAGTGAAGATTGGAGGTCGATTTAGGAAAGAAATGGCGCGAGAGAAGAAAAGGACGATGGAGGGGTAGATCGGGTATAGGAGTTCGAAAAGGGGGAGCTGAGAGAGAAGTAAATCACTACGTTTATCATTGTTCGGGCGACCAGATCTCGCCGGAGCTCCGGCAACAATCAAAATTGGTTTCAAAAATACCAAATTTTTCTTTGATTTTTTAGTTTTCCGGCGAAACGCAGCTGAGAGATTCCACTCTGTTGACTGTCAGGTCAGTCGGAGCTCCGGTGAGTTGCAAACAGCAACCCAGTTATGATTTCTATAGGATCGGTTACGGTTAGTTCAAAATCCAAGCGTTGGGGTTCGTTTTCAATGTTTTCGTTCCGGTTTTAAATCTGTCCCATTTGTATTTATCATACTGAGTTGGATTCTTGATCGGATTGAGGTTCCTTGTTTGAGGTTTTTGGTTTTGGATTTTCTATTATCAACAAAAACGAGTTCCATTGAGGTCCACTCCTTTAACCTGCTCTCTTTTTCTGTATTTTGCTTGTTTAAATTGACTATGACTATGTGTTTGTCTATTCTGATTGTTTGATATTTGCTGATGTTGTTGATGTTATGATCGTGTGCTTGGTGATATGATTTCAAGGGTATGAAGAACAAATTTGTTAGTTTTAATTGTGCTATTGATAGGAAAGAATTTGGGGCGCGAATTGAAAAATTGCTAAAATGGATTAGGATTAATTTTTGATTTATTGTTGTTTTTATTCATTGACGCCATCGATCGGGATAATGCCATGATAGGTCGAGTTGGATAGGCAAAAGGTATGCTGGGTAGGCAAAGTTTACTATGATTTGTTGAACGTGTGAATATTTATTGAATGGTTCTTTCTATTTTATCGCATAAAAAATGTATTCATTTGGCTGGGGAATGCTCCGAGAGATTTGTATTGATTTATCCAGGGAATGCCTCAAAGTATCATGTACTTGAAGACGGCGCACGATCAAGGCCCGGAACATCAGGTGGAGAAAGCAATGGAGCATAGTTAGGATTAGTTTAGAACAAGACAGGTTTATATTTTTGCATTTTCATTTTTTTCGGGATTGTATAATTGGACTGGACTTTAAATTTTGGATTGTTTTGTCTTGTTTTGTATGGTTTATACATTCGTAGTGTCAAAAATAGTCGATACACTCTACCAAGTGACCGTGGTCAAACCACGGGATCGGGGGATGCCTAACACCTTTCCCCCGGTCAACAGAATTCCTTAACTGGAATCTCTGTTCGCAAACCAGTTTAAAGAGTCAAATGGTTTTGAAAAGGATTTTCCAATGGTGACTTGGCACACCAGATTATGCCAAGTGGCGACTCTGATTTCAAATGTAAAAACAATCCTTCTTCAAAACAAATCGTTTTCTTTTATCACTTAATAATAAAAACCCTTTCGAATTAAAAAAATCTAATCTTTTCAAAAAAAAAGGGGGTGTGACAGCTCTGGCGACTCTGCTGGGGAATCTAACTTTTTAGAATTCGAGCTATTTTTGGAGTCGTATCGGCTTTGTTTGGCATTACGAGTGTATAAGCATTGTTTGTGATTTTGTTTGTCTTATTGTTTTCACTTTTGTGCGTTTTTCGTGCTCTTTGTTTATAGTATTTATCCTATGTGTTATCGCTTTTATATCTGTCATCATGTGTCTACCCCCAGACCTTCTTTCTGCAACAAGTCCGTAGTACACGTGTTGTACACGACCTCTAGTTGAGTCACCCTTATTTTAGGGAGGAGCCGTCGGTATTATAGAGTAGGTGGAAAGCAAAGCAGCCACTATCGGCCATACGCTCCCCCGAACAGCCTTGTTAGTGAACCAAAACGTAGGTCAGCCTTTAGGTCATGCTTATGTGCATCATACTGAGACCTAGCGGGACCAACATGGCCCTTTGTAGGAGACTCACCTCTAAAGCATCCCTACGTGCTAACTGTTGCATCTTTAAGAGTAACATGGTCATTTGACGGACTGATTTGAAAAATAAAAAAAAACATTTGTTAGGAGTAAGGTGTGTCGGCAAAAACGAAAAATAAAAAAATATAAAAAAAGTGAGTCGAAAAGAATGAATCAAAAGGAGTGTCGTAGTTTATTTTAGAGTTCTTTATGACTTTTGTTCTTCATGATCCAAAAACTCAAAAAGATTTTTTTTACGTTTTGCATTTATCTTCTCAAAATACCGTAAGTTCAACAAAAATAAAAAAAATGAAAAAAGGGGTTTTGTTTGCCTTTTCTACTTATTTGTTAAAAGCAAAAATACCAAAAAGATTTTTCTTCATAATTGGTGGTGTCAGTCTTAGTTGAAGTGTCTAGTTGAAAATCCAAAAAAATTTTATTCGTTTGTTTTGGTTGTCTCTCTTAAGTTAGGGTCAATTTATTAGTTAATTGTTAATTGTCCAATCTGGATGAACTACGCATACCTGATTCCCTTCCCTCGGGTTGGGATACGTAGGCAACCCTCGGTGGGTCCGGTAATCTTTGTGTTGGCCTTTGTCTTATTATTAGCCTAGGTCTCTCGCCCCATAATCTAGAGTTGTTAGCCAAGTAGACTGATTTTGCTCAGTACTTCTATTCGGCAAATTGGAGTCATGAAGTGGTCTGTCCCATCGACATATGTTTGCGTCAAAAATCCCAAGGGTTGGGAATCTTCTACTCCTGTCGAATTTTTGAGATAGCGTCTTATATGTTATTACAGGATGGATTTGTCCACCAAGTCTAGAGTCCTGATGGTTGTCAAGGTTCCCCAAAAGTTAATCAAGTAGTGGGAAATGTTTAACTATGTTGATCAGCAGAAGCTGATTAAAATATTAGGTAATCTTACGGAACTTCTGCATGTTACCCTTCGTCCAGATTTAATAGAGGCTTTGTTGACCTTTTGGGATCCAAGTAGTTTGGTGTTCAGGTTTGGGGAATGTGAAATGACTCTTACTTTGGCAGAAATATCCGTTTGTTGTATTTTCCCTATATCGAGAAGGATATGATCCGAGCACGAAATCATACTGGCGTGAGATTTTTACATTCTTGTGGTTTAAAAAGTAAGGGTATGCGTTTGGTTTGTTTAAGTGATTCGTGGATTTCCTTAGATTTTTTGTTCGCTAGATTCGGGACCTCGGAAGGTTTTGATTGCTTTTGGGATGAATTTCATATGACTAAGGAGAAGTGGGAGAGAAAGCGTCTTGAAGTCTTCACCCTCGCTTTGTTAGGTACTTTAGTGTTTCCGCTAGAAGAAAGACGTATTAATACACGTTTGCAATTTGTGGTGATGGCTCTATTCCATAAGGATCAAAATGACAAGGGCATTAATCAAAAGGGCAGGTTCACTCTCATACCCATGATATTAACAGAAATATATAAGGCTTTAACCGAAGTGAAGGGAGGGGTGAGATTTTTTAAGGGCAGTAACCTGATATTGCGGTTATGGATGATGGAGCATTTGCATGCGCCTTCTTTAGTTAGACCAGACGTGGTAGATCGTTGTATTCCCAATTGAGTGAAAGCCATGGACCTCAGGTTGCATTTGGATAAATTCTCGCTACCCGTGGGAGTCGACGCTTGGATTGAATTTCTTGAGTCAAGGACCAGGGATAAAATTTTGTGGACTTGTCTGTGGCTTCGACCAAAGATAATCTTGTTTGGTTGTCAAATGCAGCCCCTTCTAGTTATGTTAGGGCTTAATTGCACTAGACCATACAGTCCTTCTAGGGTAATGCGCCAGTTGGGTATGCCGCTGGACGTGCCACCAGTAGTAGATCTTCTAAAGGATGTTGAGTACTTCAAGGACCAAGCCTTAGGTAAAAGCAAATACGAGCAGTTCTGGAAGCATGCAACAAATCTAGGTGTGGACACCCTCAAAGAAAGTTTGGATAATTTGGGGTACACTCAGGGATATGGGGTCTAGCTTCAATCTGTCCCTTGGGGTATCATTCAACCCTTACCAGCGCAGCTTAGAGGGAGAATACAGGAAGAATGCATAGTTGACGACCATCAGGATGAAAGTGCGGGGTTCAAAGTGGAGACATTGAGAGTTCAGTTAGCAGATTTGTTCAAAACGGTAGAAAGGTGTCAGAATAATCTTTCCAAGTGCACTCCTCATGAGGCAGGAATACGGGCCCGAAGCTTTTTCCCTAATATCAGGGTGTCTTTACAGTATATGCTACAAAGTTTGAATGGGAGAAAGAGAACTTCACAGGCAGGTCCATCTCAGCTAGGGTCATCACGCAGAGCACCAATCTGAAAGAGTATTTCTTATCTTTATTCGGCTTGAGTCTTTTATCTTTCTGTCATTGTAGGGCCGCGTCAGTTTTAAGTCGGAGTCAAGTTGTTTTGGTATTAGGATCTTTATCAGTAATTTCACGTATGTCGTCTTAGTGGTCTAGAATGTTATTTTGTATTTGTTGTTTAGTGTTTAAAGCGGTCCTAAATTTGTTGCATGTTTTGTTTCTTTCTTTCACTAAATGTTATGAGGTTACGTCTTTCTTTTGTTTGTTTGTTTTCGTTTTCACGAAAAAAAAAATTCAATTATGTAATGTTTATGCATATGCTGCCCGAACTACGCAAGATCTGATTCATGTACAACATGATACGTAGGCAACCTGCTTTTGGGTTCTATCTAATCATTTTGTTTCATTGTTTTTCATTTAAAAAAAAAAGTAAAAGCCATAAGAATGATAAAATAGAGGTAGATAGCGAGAGAAGAAAAGAAAGAAAGGATGATGAGACAAGAAAGGAAAAGAACAGAGATTGATATGAAAAAAAAGAAAAAAAAAGAAAAAAAAAAGAGGGAAAGAAAAAAATAATAAAAAATAATAATAATAATAAGTGTAGATAAAAATCAGGATGATGTTAAAATGACCTTGCTACCCTCAAAAGCTGGTAGAAATGAACATGAATTTAGGACAATTTTACCAATGTGATTCCAATGCTTGTTGTGTGCCCTAATCCTAACGGATGTCGTCTTTGATGAGCATGTTCTTTCAGATAACAGTGGTAGGTTTGCAGCACTCTGGCTAGTCACCCATACTTCACTAGATCCAAAGCAAAGCTCGCCATGGCTTGCAGGGAGATTGAAAATTCGCTCATTGACCCAGATCAGGATCACAGGGAAGAAAGTTCAGAACACAATGAGGAGGTAGTAAGGCTCCGGCAATAATTGATAGATTTGCACCGGGCATGGGCCAGCAGAATGCCTCCTCCTCCGCTCCCTGAAGGTCTTGGGAATATCTCTAATTGCCCACTGCTCTCTTAGGCACAATTCTCTGCTCCAACTGAGTCACCTGAGCACGCGCCAGGATTCACTCTGTGACATTATTATCCTGGCAGTTCTGGTATGCCCTTGGCAGCTCCCCAATCAAGACCCGCTGCTCAGCCGGCGCCAGTGATCACACCGGTATTCGTGGCTCCACCACCACCTGAAGCTCCCATATATGTTGTGCGTCCTACAATAGGGCTTCCTAGGTCTGCCAGTGAGCCAGTATTGAAGGTTCTAGATAGTCAGTATTATGCCCCGGAGCCTACTTTGAGAATGAATAAACCATATGGGTACAATCATCCACCTGCATTTCCATTTGATACGGAGAAACCTGTCGCAACAGAGGAATAGGAAATCATAGCACGGAAGTTGAAAAGTTTAGAACAGGCTATGAGGAATTTGCAGGGAATCAGAGATTATAGGAGTGTTTCCTATAAAGATCTTTTCATGTTCCCAGACATCAACCTTCCCCTCGGTTTTAAAATGCCTAAGTTTGAGAAGTATGCAGGGCACGATGATCCCGTGGCACACTTGAGATGTTATTGCAACCAGTGAGGGCTGCAGGAGGAAGGGAAGAGCTACTCATGGCCTTCTTTGGCGAGAGTCTTTCTGATCTGGCTTCAGAATGGTTTATCGATCAAGATATCGACAAGTGAAACAGCTGGGATGACTTAGCTTCTGAGTTTGTTCAACATTTTCAGTATAACATCGACCTGATTTTGGAAAAAAAATCCTTGGTCAACATGAAGAAGAAAAGCACTAAAGGTTTTAGGAATACGCGATAAGGTGGCGTGACTAGGCCGCCAGGGTAAAGCCTCCAATGAAATAAAGTAAGTTGGTAGAGGTTTTCATTCAGGCACAGGATGAGACCTATTTTCAGTATTTACTTCCGGCAATGGGAAAGTCTTTTATTGAAGTCCTCAAAATGGGGGAGATGATAGAGAACGGAATCAAGACCGGTCAAATAATGAGTTTTGCCGCATTAAAAGCCACCACACAAGCGATTCAAGGTGGATCTGGCACATTCGGAGGTAAAAGAAGAAAGAGGACGTGGCGACTGTCGTAGCTGGAACCCATTCCTATCCCAAAAGACCACCTCGCCCCTATCCCCAATCCCAAGCCCTAGTCTACGCCCAAGATCCATATATTCCTCCCCACCATTACTACACTCCACAAAATCCTTTATATTCTATTCAACCACCCCCGTACCTAGTATATAGCGCGCAGCCATATGCCCAAACCCCTTCTTACCCGCAGTGGCGCGTGCAAGCTCCATAAAATCGCCCATTTACTCCACCGAATTACCAAAACCCCTCCAGACCCGGTTTTCAACCTAGGCTCGAATATAAGAAAAAGAAGGCGATCAAAAATCAATTCACACCTCTTGGAGAGTCATATGCTAGCCTGTTTGATAGGTTGAGAAAGTTGAAGGTCTTAAGCCCAATTCAAGGAAGGCTTTTAAACCCACCACCGAGGAATCTCGATTATTCTTTAAGATGTGCGTACTGCTCTGACATGCCAGGCTATGATATCGAGAAATACTGGCATTTAAAGAAATCTGTCCAAGATTTAACTGACACAAATCAGATACTGGTCCAGGCCCCAGAGGGTCCAAACATTAATCAGAATCCGCTGCCAACCCATGCTGAAACCAATATGTTAGAATTGATATATGATGGGAAAGAGTCTTCAAGGTGTTATAAGCCTATTATCAAGGTACAGACCATTGAGAAGAGATCGGTGAATATAGCAGAGTCTTTGAAAGCAATGTGAGATCGGTGAATATAGCAGAGTCTTTGAAAGCAATGTCATTGAGCCAGGAAGGAATGAGAGAAGATAAAGCCGAAGAAAGCACAAAGAAACCCCTGATCACAGTACAAGGCGCCAGAAGGTATGTTGATTTAAGTCAGAATAAACCTAAGTTGACAGTGGTAGGAGCTCTGAGTCAGCCCTTCTTGACAGTGAAAGGAGCACTGGCAGCGCCTATTGTCCTCAAACCGGTGACCCAACCTCCGATAGTTGATACAAAAAGGGTTCCCTAGAATTATGGGCGGACTGTGATGACCTATCATGGGAAAGAAGTAGTGAAAGATGTAAATGAGGTAGGGGGTTTGACTAGGTCAGGAAGATGCTTCGTGCCTGAAAGTTTAAGAAAGTCTAAGCCAATTGTGAGTGGACCGTCATCTATCAAAAAGCCTATCACCGAAGAAGAAGCCAAAGAATTTTTGAAAAAGATGAAATTGCCAGAGTAATCAATAATAGACCAGTTGAAGAAAACCCCCGCTCAAATTTCCCTTTTATCTTTGTTGTTGCACTCCAAGGAGCATCGTGATATTTTACTGAAGGTATTAAATGAAGCATACATTCCTAGGGAGATTACAATAAATTAGCTTGAGAAAATAGTCGAAAAAATCTTTGAGGTCAATCGGATCAGCTTTTCTGATGATGAATTACCTGTTGAAGGTACAGGGCATAACCAGGGCCTTTACATTACAGTGAAGTGTGAAGATTTCTACGTCACTCATGTTATGATTAATGGAGGTTCAGGTGCAAATATTTTCCCTATTTCTACTTTGCAAAAGTTGAATATTGGTGCTGACAGGATCAGGCCCAACAATGTATGTGTCAGAGCTTTCGATGGTGCAAAATCAAACTCCATTGGCGAAATAGAACTAATGTTGACCATAGGGCCTGTTGAGTTCGCCATAGAGTTTCAAGTATTGAATATAGAATCCTCTTACAATTTGTTGTTGGGAAGGTCGTGGATCCATAAGGCTAAGGTGGTTGCATCTACACTGCACCAAATGATTAAGTTTGAGTATGACAGGCAAGAAGTGGTTATTCATAATAAAGGAGATTTGTCCACCTGCGAAGATTCTCCCTTGTCTCTTATTGAAGCAAATAATGTAGAGGAGACATTCGTCAATCAAATTTTTGATACAGTGCCAGTGAATCGTATCCTTGAATGGCATGTTATACCAGGACCGCAATTGTCTTCCGCTTCTATCAGGATGGTGAGTGAACTTTGGAAATACGGATTTGAGCTAGGAAAGGGTTTGGGAGCGTCTCTGCACGGTATAGTTCGTCCCATATGTCCGAGTGAGAACGTGGGCATGTTTGGTCTGGGATTTAAGCCTACGGCTGAAGATCTAAAGAAAGCCAAGGGAAGGAAAAAGAAAACATGGTCACTACCTCGCCCAATGCCACTACTTAGTGAATCATTTGTTAAGAGCGGTGTCACGAAGCATGTGAAATTTGAAGTTGAATTGTTTGATAACTGCCAGAACCTTTTTATTGATGTTGATATGGTCAAAGCAGGAGAAGGTACCAGTATGGCAGACGTGCAATTCATAGGTCCAGCTGTCCGGCTCAATAATTGAGAAGTCACTCCTCTCCCCATCAGGAGGGAGTTTTGGTAGTTTATTTTATTTTTCTTTCTGTTTATCCGAGTTATTTCAGGCTTGTAATTCAGATTTTAGTTTGTTTATGTTATGTTGGCATCTATGTTTAAACCCTTCTATCTTTTTATTTAATGAAATACAATGTCCCTTTTGATTCGTGTCTAATATATTTTGTTTTTATTTTTTTTATATACAGTTCTCTTTATGTTGATTCTAATGACATGATATGCATGCGGAATTTTCAGCCTGACCTTAAAATCCAAACTAATCAAGATGTAATGAAGCAGGATGGGGAATATAATGAAGAAGAAGCACTAGAAGAAATAAGCAAAGAGTTGGAACAGTTTGAAGACAAACCAAATCCTAATTTGAATGAGACTGAGCCAATAAATCTAGGGTATCAAGAATATGTTAGGGAAACTAAAATCAGTGTACATGCTTTGCCACAGCTAAAAAATTGAATGATTCAAGCATTAATTGATTATAAGGATGTTTTTGCATAGTCTTATGATGATATGCCTGGTTTAAGCACTGAATTAGTGGCTTACAAATTGCCAACTGATCCCGCGTTCCCTCCCGTCAAACAAAAGTTGAGGAAGTTTAAAACCGATGTAAGTATTAAAATCAAAGAGGAAATCATGAAACAACTTAAAGCCAAAGTAATTCGAGTGACTCTTTATCCCATGTGGTTATCCAATGTTGTTCCCGTACCAAAGAAAGATGGAAAAATTTAAGGGTGTGTTGATTACCGTGATTTGAACAGAGCAAGTCCGAAAGATGATTTTCCACTGCCCAACATCCATATTTTGCTAGACAACTATGCTAAACACGAGGTTGCCTCTTTTGTGGATTGCTATGCTGGATATTACCAGATCATTATGGATGATGAAGACGCGGACAAGACGTCTTTTATCACACCATGGGAGACTTATTGTTATCGAGTGATGCCTTTCGATTTAAAAAATTCTGGAGCAACATACATGAGAGCTATGACCACTATGTTTTATGATATGATGCATAAGGAGATTGAGGTCTATGTGGATGATGTGATTATTAAGTCAAAAAGTCGGGCCGACCATGTTAAAGATTTAAGAAAGTTCTTTGAAAGGCTTCGCAGGTATAATCTCAAGCTCAATCCAGCAAAATGTGTATTTGGAGTTCCGTCTGGAAAGCTGTTGGGGTTTGTAGTCAGCCTTCGGGGGATTGAATTGGATCCCTCAAAAATCAAAGCCATTCAGGATTTGCCTCCGCCCAAGAATAGGACGGAGGTGATGAGTTTGCTTGGTAGACTGAACTACATTAGCAGGTTTATTGCTCAACTCACAACCACTTATGAGCCCATATTCAAGTTACTGAAAAAGAGTGCTGCAGTAAAATAGACTGAAGAATGTCAGGAAACGTTCGATCGAATCAAAATATATTTGTCAAATCCGCTTGTGCTAGTACCCCCGGAGCCTGGTAGGCCTTTGATCTTATATTTATCAGTCATGGACAATTCTTTCAGTTGTGTCCTGGGTCAACATGATGTCACAGGCAAAAAGTAACAGGCTATTTATTATCTTAGCAAGAAGTTCACCGCATATGAGGCCAGGTATACTCTTCTTGAAAGGACATGTTGTGCCCTAACTTGGGTAGCACAGAATTTAAAGCATTATCTCTCATCCTATAATACTTATCTCATCTCCCGCATGGATCCTTTGAAGTATATCTTTCAGAAGCCCACGCCGACAGGTCGATTGGCAAAGTAGAAAATATTGCTTACCGAGTTCGACATTGTATATGTGACTCAAAACGCCATGAAAGACCAAGACTTGGCAGATTATCTTGCTGAGAATCCCATCGAAGAAGAGTATAAGCCATTAAAGACATATTTTCCTGACGAAGAAGTGTCGTGTGTCGATGAAGTCGTTATAGATGCTGATCCAGGTTGGAAGTTGTTCTTCGATGGAGCTGTCAATATGAAAGGAGTCGGACTAGGAGCGGTTCTTATCTCTAAATTGGGATAACATTTCCCGGTAACAGTACAACTTCGATTCTACTGTACTAACAATATGGCAGATTATGAAGCCTGCATTCTTGGTTTGAGGTTAGCTGTTGATATGGGAGTCCAAGAATTATTGATGTTGGGAGATTTGGATTTGCTCGTCCATCAAATTCAAGGTGATTGGGAGACGCGAGATTTGAAGCTCATCCCGTATCGACAA